>NC_092225.1:93736986-93796986 GCF_036320965.1 Panulirus ornatus
CACTGTCCAGGATAGATGGATAGATAGAGAGATTAGGGAGGTGATAGATACTTAAACCGACTCAGGCTGGGACATCTGAACAAGCGTGGATGTAGCGAGGATGGAAAGGAGGGTTAGTATGTTTGGGGAGAGGAACCTGGATGTTCTGGGCCTGAGTGATACTCAGCTCAAGGGGAAGGAGGAAGAATGGTGATCTGAGAATGTCTTTGGTCAAGGAGGAGGAATGGCTTCGGAAAATGTCTATGGGGGTAAAGTCTAGGGTTAGTGAGAGGACGAGAGTGAAGAAAGGAGTAGCATTGTTGCTGAAGGGGAAGTTGTGGTAACATGTGAAAAAGTTAGTGTGAGGAACTAAACCCCAGACTGACGTGGGTAAAAATGAAAGTTGTTTACGAAAGGTGGGTGGCAGTTAGTGCGCGTGCACCCTGGGGGACGAGAGGAACGAGGGAGAAAGGCGAGGATTGTGGGAGGAGCTGTGGGCGTCAGTAAATCTGATGCGAGGGAATGAGTCACAGCAATGGATGGGTTCGAATACAAGTGCAGGCGAAATGACAATTGAGAGTATAATGGGGTACACAGTGTGAATGGAAATGAAGAGCATTTTGGGGCTTGGCTCTTTAATCTCTTTATGGATAGGGTGGCGAGGGAGGTAAAGGCAAGGATCTTGGAAAGTGGGGCGGATTTCCAGTCTTTTGAGGGTGGAGAGGCCTACGGAGGGCGAGTCAGCTGTTGTATGCTGATGACACAGCTCTGGTGGCAGACTCGAGTGAGGAAAATGAAGAATCTGGGGGTCTTAATATGAGAGATGGGTGTGATAGGAGGATGGTGAGAGTTAACGCAACTCAAAGGAAGGTTATGAAATTTAGGAGAGAGAGAGAGAGAGAGAGAGAGAGAGAGAGAGAGAGAGAGAGAGAGAGAGAGAGAGAGAGAGAGAGAGAGAGAGAGAGAGAGAGAGAGAGAGAGAGAGAGAGAGAGAGAGAGAGAGATTGACTAGCGCGTGAGTTTGAATAACGAGAAGCTGGCGGAGGTAGAGTGTTATAGATACCTGGGAGTGGATTACTACAACTGATGGAACAATGGAAGCTGATGTTAGTCATAGGGTGGGTGAGGGGGCGGGCTAAGGTCCTGGGTGTAATGAGTGAGTGGAAGGACAGGTCGTTGTGTGTGGGGTAGTGGGCGGGGTACGTATGATGGTACAGTAGTCCCATTGGTGTCGTATGGATGTGAGGCGTGGGGCATATAACAACAACAACAAAAAAAAAATAAAGTGCATAATACGATAAATGTGTTGTAAATGAAATGCATGAGGACAATATATATGGTGTGGAAGGTTGATGAAGAAATGATGGGGTAAGAGAGAGAGAGAGAGAGAGAGAGAGAGAGAGAGAGAGAGAGAGAGAGAGAGAGAGAGAGAGAGAGAGAGAGGCAGTATGAGAAGAATGGTTGACACAGAGCTGGAGAGGGTGTGTTTGAAATGGGTCGATCGTCTGGAGAGGATGAGTGAGGAGGAGAGGAATTCACGTTACCGTGAGTGATGGCGTGTGTGTGAACAAGGCTTAATGGAAAGCTAGGAAGACATTCTATACAGAAAGGAAAGAAAAAAAAAATGTAGAAAAAAGGATGATAGATCCAGAGGTTTGGAGTTGCCCTATTCACCTAATTCAGCTAAGGTTAGTTGCTTAAAAAAAGTGTTTTAAAATTGGTGTCTCTTCCAATATCACAGCATTATCAGTAAAACCTTCATCAAGCCAAAAAATAAAATCATATCAGAAGTGTGTATACTCTTAATTGTAAGTCACGTACGGATGTATACATAAGGCCACACAAGAAAAAAAAAAGAAAGAAAGATGTACGATGCTATTGGCATAAACAGACAGAGGTGTGACCACAAGAATGCCACAGGTAAACATTCCCATGAACACGATCGCCCACTTTGCAGACTTTTTTAAACACCCCCAGCCACCTTGGTTGTGCTCATCATCACAACATGTTACTTATAACTGTCACTGAATCTATCTTAATTCCTGACACTGATCAGTGTAACCCATCTATCCCCTAAGATAACTTCACAAGTACATCTCACCACCATCAATGTGAATGCAGTGTCAGGACACAACAACAGCATCATCATGAGAAAATGAATTGAGACACACACACACATCTCGGCTTCCCCTAGGTCAACCACCTAACACTAACCCCTCCCTCCCTCCCCCCTCATCCCCTAGCACCACCTAACCCCTCCCCCTCCCCCTCCCCCCAACACCACAAGGTGCTCCCCCTTACTTACTTACTCCCTTTAACGGTCCTGTTACTTCCATCTTAGCGTCTGCGAAGACATGGAGGTGGGGGGTGGGGGAGGTTAAGAGGGTTTACTGGTCTGTGTGTGTGTGACGAGAGAGAGAGAGAGAGAGAGAGAGAGAGAGAGAGAGAGAGAGAGAGAGAGAGAGAGAGAGAGAGAGGGGACCTTTCGTAACACAAAACTCTCTCTCTCTCTCTCTCTCTCTCTCTCTCTCTCTCTCTCTCTCTCTCTCTCTCTCTCTCTCTCTCTCTCTTTCATCTAATTCGACTGACAATATAAGCTACAGAACAACTAAAAAGACAGCAGAGCCAACCCACAAAAAAACGGAGGTAGACAGGAAGTGAGGAAGAATCTCAAAAATTTCGCAGTCATGAAAAACGAGGAAATTAAAGATTACGATGATAGAAGAACACTATTGAGCACAGTAATAAATTGTATGATAATGAGAAAGGAACAGAGAAGGGAGCAAGTGAGGATTTTCCCACTAAGGCTCAGTCCTCTGTTCTTAACGCTACCTCTTTAACGCGGGAAATATATATATATATATATATATATATATATATATATATATATATATATATATATATATATATATATTTTTTTTTTTTTTTTTTTTTTTTGCTTTGTCGCTGTCTCCCGCGTTTGCGAGGTAGCGCAAGGAAACAGACGAAAGAAATGGCCCAACCCACCCCCATACACATGTATATACTTACGTCCACACACGCAAATATACATACCTACACAGCTTTCCATGGTTTACCCCAGACGCTTCACATGCCCTGATTCAATCCACTGACAGCACGTCAACCCCGGTATACCACATCGATCCAATTCACTCTATTCCTTGCCCTCCTTTCACCCTCCTGCATGTTCAGGCCCCGATCACACAAAATCTTTTTCACTCCATCTTTCCACCTCCAATTTGGTCTCCCACTTCTCCTCGTTCCCTCCACCTCCGACACATATATCCTCTTGGTCAATCTTTCCTCACTCATTCTCTCCATGTGCCCAAACCATTTCAAAACACCCTCTTCTGCTCTCTCAACCACGCTCTTTTTATTTCCATACATCTCTCTTACCCTTACGTTACTTACTCGATCAAACCACCTCACACCACACATTGTCCTCAAACATCTCATTTCCAGCACATCCATCCTCCTGCGCACAACTCTATCCATAGCCCACGCCTCGCAACCATACAAAATTGTTGGAACCACTATTCCTTCAAACATACACATTTTTGCTTTCCGAGATAATGTTCTCGACTTCCACACATTCTTCAAGGCTCCCAGGATTTTCGCCCCCTCCCCCACCCTATGATCCACTTCCGCTTCCATGGTTCCATCCGCTGCCAGATCCACTCCCAGATATCTAAAACACTTTACTTCCTCCAGTTTTTCTCCATTCAAACTTACCTCCTAATTGACTTGACCCTCAACCCTACTGTACCTAATAACCTTGCTCTTATTCACATTTACTCTTAACTTTCTTCTTTCACACACTTTACCAAACTCAGTCACCAGCTTCTGCAGTTTCTCACATGAATCAGCCACCAGCGCTGTATCATCAGCGAACAACAACTGACTCACTTCCCAACCCCAACAGACCCCATACTTGCCCCTCTTTCCAAAACTCTTGCATTCACCTCCCCAACAACCCCATCCACAAACAAATTAAACAACCATGGAGACAATCACACACCCCTGCCGCAATCCTACATTCACTGAGAACCAATCACTTTCCTCTCTTCCCACATATATATATATATATATATATATATATATATATATATATATATATATATATATATATATATATATATATAACAAAAATTGAATACTGCAGTGTTATATGATCGATAACTAAATAAGATGACTCAGGTAAGCTAAAACGAATTAAAAACCCACTTTACAGGTCATAATGATTCAACAGAACACATACTCTACCATGCTAGGCTATACGGAGATCTACTATTGTATAGTCTGTGGTAATAAAAAGACATAATATCCAGGCGTAGTGGAATTGAAATTTTCAAATATCGGGAGAAAGATAATATTCATAGGAATATGCTGAAAAGAAAGAGATAAGGTATAAAAATACATGACACCGAAGGTAATATTCATAGGAATATGCTAAAAAAAAAAAAAGTATAAGGATACATGACTTGCCTACAAGAATGATGGAAGTAATCAATAATTGTTTTATTTTTTCTTAGGTAAATAAGAGACAGCTCCAAAATAAATATCGAAATCTCTTAAAAGTAAAATTAGACGCTCAGTAAAGTTAACCAGATCAACCAAGTCATGGTAACAAAAGATGGCGTTTGGCAAGGTAAACAAAACAGCCACCCGAAATACACGAGGCTACAATATCTCGCCATAGTGGCAAGGTAGGTAGGTAGGTAAGTAGATAGATAGATAGATACAACTATTCTCTTCCTCGTAGAACTTACTCTTTAAGGCCCAGCGTTCTTCATTCATGATGGCCATGAGGACCACTTGGACGTCACTCGTGCATGAGTCAGAGGAGGAGGAGGAGCCCGTGTGTGGCAGGTAGTACCCGGCCAGCGAGGTGGCTTGACCTCCGCCCACCACGCCCTCACCACCACTTTCCTGCAGGACAAGACGCAGATCAATGACCTTCGGAAAAGGATAAGGGGAAAAAAAAGGTCCTGGTGTTACCCCATGTCATCTTTCCAGAGGTTCCTGCATACTTCAGGGCTGCGCTACGTCCAGGAGCAGGGAACTGTGTACTCCTTCGGAATAAAAAATTTTCATAATTCTTTTTTATTACATGAATATAATCATAAGATTAATTTTCGAACTATATATGTTTCGTCTTTATCTCCCACTACTCTCCCAATCTACTGTTTCTCTAACTAATAAATACTGTACAGATAAGGGTTATCTATGGATGGGTGAATGAGGTAGTTAAATCCTTAACTGTTCTTGTCATTAAGTCATTTGCCACGGGAAAGGTATACGAATCTAAGTCATTATCTCGAATAAAATCAATAATATCAATGGAGGAATATGATCACTACACACGTCATTTATGATCGGATAAACACTAGTGAAATATTAATCAAATACTATTATCTGGTTTTTACTATATCATACATCTAATGATTCAAATCATAGTATGATAATCATATGCATAACTGTACCTCCATGAAACGCCTGTAAATAAATACGTACGGAAAAAAAACAAAGATGCAAAATGGTGGGATGTGCAACGTCAAACCTGTCACATGTCCATTGTTCACCGATGACTAACGACGCTGAACATCAACGAATAACAACAACAGTAGGTCAAGTCAAGTCGAATAAATGTAATACTGACGTCATGTGCTCAGTGGGTTGGATATCTAAGTGGGAGGGAAAGATACTGATGATTACCTCACAGTGCGAGCAACAAGCAATGGTCCATCCTCTCGTGCAGTTGCCACGTACCACCAGACAACGTATAGACGTAAGAACAGTACCGCTAATAACTTATTCCATCTTGATGGAGGCTGTTCCTAGTGATGCTTCTCATACCATAAATTTGTATGAGTTATACTCGGCTGTATCGTCCCTTCGGAGAAATTAATTACAGAGATATGAAGGAAAAACTTAACGCTCGCTCCGTCTCATTTCTCTTCTCATGATGATACGTCCTTTCTTATCCTAGCTATTGTTCCGTCAGATATCATTATCAGTAACCCTTGCACACAATTAGTCTATTGTATAAATCGCCAAAATAATTCAAATATACAGACCTACAAATGTGTTACAAAAATTTGCAAGGTTTGTATGCAAAGAAAAAATGGGACTTTTTTAAAAGATGTTCGTGACATCATTGGGATTATGGTCATGTAAACAAACATGGCTAAGTGTGGGACAAAACCAAAATATGGTGCATAAAAGATGTGCAACGATGACAAGTCAATAAACTGAGAAAAACGTATATACTCTACGAATGTATTGTGTAAAAATTTATTAACGACAATATAGATCGCTTCATAGAAGTTGGTGGTATTATTCACAATTTCAACTGAACACCGTGCAACGGTGAACTTACGACTCCAGACCTCTTTTAAAGAATTATATATATATATATATATATATATATATATATATATATATATATATATATATATATATATATATATATACTGATATATATATACTGATATATATACTGATCAACGCAGCTCTTTCTAGCTAAATTAGTCAGCTTTCGCTCTCAGTAATGAAAACAGCCCTTACTATACTGCATTTCCAACTCGATAAACCACTCTCCATTTTCTCGTTCATATACTGAAAACAAGTGTGTTTGAAAAACAGGAAAGAATAAATTACAGTAACGTGGTATATGGGGGGCGATATAGTGTTAACAGCAAGGCATATGGATCGGCATATGAACCCTGAAGTAGTGTCTGGGGTAAGCTTTCTTAAACCCAGTCAGGTATTTTTGGTCCCGAGGATGTTAGCCTGAGGTATGGGTCTTAATTCACATTTGTTGTTTCCCTTGAAACAGACAAATGATGAACCAAAATGAAGAAGAGGGAAAGCGAAAGGATCTTACTCATACATGATCTTATACTGACTTTTGCAGGGTAATGCATCCACTGATCATTATTTACCTGATGGTACAGACTTCCTTACCTGTAGCAGTGGGGGAGGACCATCTGCTGCGTCACCGTCATGGTCCTGGGCCACATCTAGGGCCGTCCAGAGGGGCCCCGGGAACAGTGCCTTAGTGGCCTCCTCAACCATAGCCCAGGACTTCTCTTCCTCGTCAGGTTCTTGATAGTGTATCGCCCCGTCCTTCAACAGGTCCTCCTGATCCTTAGCCACATCCACCTCGACTACCACCCTCGGGTGGAGGCTTTCCTGGATGCTGTTGTGGTCCTGGGCGAGGCTGGAGGACCTCAGAGGTGGACCTCCAACACACGAGACGATACACATGGCCAGGAGGCCCCACACGCGCATCATGGTGACGGTGCAGGGGTGTGTTGTAGTACCTCAGGGGCACAGATGGTCACCCTCACTCACTCACTCACTCTCCCTGTAAAAAGTTAACCTCACTGATCATGTCCACATTGATACATCAGATCTCTCTCTCTCTCTCTCTCTCTCTCTCTCTCTCTCTCTCTCTCTCTCTCTCTCTCTCTCTCTCTCTCCTCAGTTCTTAAGTAATGGAATTCTATGAGGAATCCTCCTCTCATATACTGCAGCTAGCATGTTACACCGTCTGTACTTTCCATGAGTAATGAGTGATGATAGAGTCGTCAGACATATAGAAACATACTCTCTCCTCCTAAGTCAACTCTCTCTCTCTCTCTCTCTCTCTCTCTCTCTCTCTCTCTCTCTCTCTCTCTATATATATATATATATATATATATATATATATATGTGTGTGTGTGTGTGTGTGTGTGTGTGTGTGTATACGTGTGTGAGTAGTGTCCGTGTGCGTGTGTGGAGACAACGAGGTGATGAAGAAATACAAGGTTAAACCAGACTTTATTCTAGACGTTCCGACACAAGCTTTTCCTCAAGCTGAATAACACACCAGGGGAACATCAAGCTTATATGCATTATAAACATCGTTTCTCATGCTGCTGGCCTCTTGCCCGTCTGGTTCTCCCTCTCCCATTGGCTGGACTGGTCTGCTAGCCTTGTCCTTCTCCCCACTGACCACTCACGTATCGAGTTGTGACCTGGAATCTCCGCCCGAGCGACAAACTCAGTGGATTCATCCATCCGTATGTGCGCAGCTTCTACAGCCTTCCTTGCACATCCTTATCTTGCCCTTGGCACCAGGGCTCCGTCCCACTTGGGTAGATGCCCATCCTCATCCCATGTGTACCACGAGAGCATTCGATAGTCTATGGTTCATTACGTCTAAGTGAGTTCCGTCACTTAGCATTCCAACCCACGCCTTGTTTCACCGCAGTAGGCTCGTTGGCATCCACTACATGAGATCTCGTATACCACAACTTCTGGTGTTGTTGTTCTGCCCACTTGGTTTACGCCAGGTAAGATCTCCACCATCTTTCTGCCAGATGATGTAGCAATACATACTCCGTCTCGTGATAAAGATACTGTGTATGATTTGTGCCTCTTGCGAGTTAGACACTGTTAGGAACCTGTTTAGCGCCATATCATTCGCCTCGTCTTTTGTTTTCCTCGCGATCGTTGCTACTTTGCCTATTTTTTCTTTTCTTTTCTCTTCTCCCTGATTCTCCTGACTTTGTTCTGAAGTTTACTGAGTTTACCTAAAGGGTATCCCAGCCTCAAAAACGCCTCCGTCTTATAATGCATCATCTCCAAAGGATCTTCGCCGTATATCCTTAACTTCCCCGAGAGAGAAGTGTATGATAACATCCGACCCCCGCTATCGCTGTGGGATGAAAGGAAGTGAATTAAATCGTTTCTGATGCAAGGCTTCCCATACGTCGAGAATCTTGGGCCCAGATCAATCCTCCAGATGACCGGCGTTTAACGAAGAGCGGTTTCCCATCCCCGTCTTCAACTATAAACTGTATTACCTCACCATTTACCTCGCTCATTCGTCTGCTCTCATCATGTTACGTTAGTCATATTCGGTCCTTCGCGTGTTGGAACCACATGGTGGCCTCTTTCCACGATCCTGCCGTGGCTGGAGGCGAGGCGACAAGTTTGTTGTGTGTGAGGATGTGGAGAGGAAGAGTGTGGGATGCTTTGTGAAGATGACTGGGGCCAGTAACGCTCTACAGGAAGGGGGCCGCGGTTGGCTGAAGCCATCAAGGATACTTTGTGGTGAAGTGGTTGCCATGTTGTTGTATGGGTGAGTCTGGGATGTATTGTTTGATTATGTTGTTGATCTGTTTGCCACCGAGTGTGGAAACTGAAGGCAGAAGTGATGTAGGGTGGTAGGAGGAAAGGGTTTGGTTGCTGGGAGGTTTGGAGGGTTTAAAGACTAGTATGACGTTGGTAAGTTTCCGGATGTTTGGGATTTTGTTGTCTGGCCAAGAGTGATTGTAAGAGCTCGGGGCCAAAAAGTGTTTTACGTGAAAGTTTGATATGATATTTAGGTCCCGTTACAGGAGAGTTATTTCCAGTTTTGATTGCAATGTTTGTCTCCCTGGGAATGAAGGGTGGGAAGGCAGTTACTTAAAGGATGGATTCTGTTTAGGGTCTTCATGAGGATAATGACAGGATGGAGTTAGTTTATGAGTAGTTCACCTTGAGGGGATCTTGGATGCGTGTGTCTTGAGACAAGTGGGATGATAAGACACCGAAATCCCTACAGAGATAAGTGTTGGGTCTGGTGGTCAGGTTTAGTGGTTAGGGAGTATATGTGGCGGGGCGTGTGGAGAAGGAGGTATGTAGGTGTTGACTATGTGGTCGTTAGTACTATAAAGGTCTATTTTTTTTGTCCATGGACTGTATTTCTAAGGAGCTGTCATTCATTGTGAGTTGCTCTGTTTGATGGACGAGTGTTATGAGCCACTATCCTTGTTCTTTGTCTTCTTTTACGGTAGCGTAGTTGTAGAAAGACTGAAGGTGGGGTTGGATGGAAGTCTGGTTTCTTGGATGAGGGGTAGGCGGATGTTGTGGTGTCTGAGTTGACTTCGTACTAACGTGTGTTTATCTTTTGATGTCACTGGTGTCTCTGGGTTGTAGGTTGTCGTTGGGGGTTCTATGAAGCAGTAGCGTTTGTCTGTGAAGAGTGAGAAGGCGCGTCTTGTACTGTGGTTCGCTGTTCACTTACGTCTGGGGCTGGAAGCAAATGAGCTGGGAAAAGAGGCTGGTTTGGGGGAGTTACATGGAGAGCTGGGATGAAGAATGGTAGAGGGTGATTGTAAACGAAGCTAAGGGTGTGGATGAGGGATGGAAGCGGTGCTCGCACGTGCGGGTGAAGTGTGTGGCATGCGAGAGGGACGGAGGGAGGGATGTGGGTGGTAATGGATAGAGAGTATTGCGACAGGGACGGAATGCCATGACTAAGAGATGTACGTACATGTACAAAAACAACAATAGCCAGCGGGGAAAACATCTATAAACATAAGACGTCGCCGGGGCACAAGTAACCAGAACGCAAGCAAACGTGAGTAGAATGATGAGAGAGAGAGAGAGAGAGAGAGAGAGAGAGAGAGAGAGAGAGAGAGAGAGAGAGAGAGAGAGAGAGAGAGAGAGAGAGAGAATATTATATCCCTTCGTGGCTTTGGACATTCCAGGAAAAAGCAGTGGACATGTCTGTGCGTTAATCAACGGGCCGCGTCTTGACGTGTGTAACGATGATGATGATGATGATGAAGCCTTCCTAGACGCGTCATCCTTATTCTTGTTGACATAGATATTCGGCACTTCCATCCCCGTGTCATTACATAACACATAGAAAATGGGTCATAGAAAATGGTCTTCTTAGTGAGCTGTGCAGGAGAGTCTCGGTATACTGCTGTCAGTATACACCGTGGTTGAGGGTCTACTGCATTGCAAACTTAGCTCCACTGAGGTATGCTGCACTCGCTATACCACTGAGGTATGCTGCACTCGCTATACCATTGAAGTATGCTGCACTCGCTATACCACTGAGGTATGCTGCACTAGCTTTACCACTGAGGTATGCTACACTTGCTATACCACTGAGGTATGCTGCATTCGCTATACGACTGAGGTATGCTGTAATCGCTATACCACTGAGGTATGCTGCACTCGGTATACGACTGAGGTATGCTGCACCCGCTATACCACTGAGGTATGCTGCACTCGCTATACCACTGAGGTATGCTGCACACTGTAACACTGAGATATGCTGCACTTGCTATACCACTGAGGTATGTTGCATTCGCTATACGACTGAGGTATGCTGCACTCGCTATACGACTGAGGTATGCTGCACCCGCTATACCACTGAGGTATGCTGCACTCGCTAAACCACTGAGATGCTGCACTTGCTATACCACTGAGGTATGCTCGCTAAACTGAGGTATGCGCACTCGCTATACCACTGAGGTATGCTGCACTCGCTATACCACTGAGGTATGCTGCACTCGCTATACACTGAGGTATGCTGCACTCGCTATACACTGAGTATGCTGCACTTGCTATACCATGAGTATGCTGCACTCGCTATACCATTGAGGTATGCTGCACTCGCTATACCACTGAGGTATGCTGCACTCGCTATACACTGAGGTATGCTGCACTCGCTATACACTGAGTATGCTGCACTCGGTATACTGAGGTATGCTGCACCCGCTATACACTGAGGTATGCTGCACTCGCTATACCACTGAGGTATGCTGCACTGCTATACATGAGTATGCTGCACTCGCTATACCACTGAGGTATGCTGCACTCGCTATACCACTGAGGTATGCTGCACTCGCTATACCACTGAGGTATGCTGCACTCGCTATACCACTGAGGTATGCTGCACTCGCTATACCACTGAGGTATGCTGCACTCGCTATATCACTGAGGTATGCTGCACTCGCTATACCAATGAGGTATGCTGCACTCGCTATACGACTGAGGTATGCTGCACTCGCTATATCACTGAGGTATGCTGCACTCGCTATACCAATGAGGTATGCTGCACTCGCTATACCACTGTGGTATGTTGCACTCGCTATACCACTGAGGTATGCTGCACTCGCTATACCATTGAGGTATGCTGCACTCGCTATACCACTGAGGTATGCTGCACTCGCTATACCACTGAGGATGCTGCACTCGCTATACCGCTGAGGTATGCTGCATTCGCTATACGACTGAGGTATGCTGCACTTGCTATACGACTGAGGTATGCTGCACTCGCTATACCACTGAGGTATGCTGCATTCGCTATACCACTGAGGTATGCTGCACTCGCTATACCACTGAGGTATGCTGCGCTCGCTATACCACTGAGGTATGCTGCACTCGCTACACCGGAGGTATGCTGCACTCGCTATACCACTGTGGTATGCTGCACTCGCTATACGTCTGAGGTATGCCATATCATACCGTTACTGTATTGCAGGGGTATGCTGTACTGTATACATACGGTTCTGACTTTGGTATACTAAGTATACTTACCTCACTGAACTACGTCTTCTCACCACAGTGGAGGGGTGTGTTGTGACGTGTTCTCACCACACTGGAGGGGTTGTGTTGTGACGTGTTCTCACCACACTGGAGGGGTTGTGTTGTGACGTGTTCTCACCACACTGGACGGGTTGTGTTGTGACGTGTTCTCACCACACTGGACGGGTTGTGTTGTGACGTGTTCTCACCACACTGGAGGGGTTGTGTGTTGTGACGTGTTCTCACCACACTGGAGGGGTTGTGTGTTGTGACGTGTTCTCACCACACTGGAGGGGTTGTGTTGTGACGTGTTCTCACCACAGTGGAGGGGTGTGTTGTGACGTGTTCTCACCACACTGGAGGGGTTGTGTGTTGTGACGTGTTCTCACCACACTGGAGGGGATGTGTTGTGACGTGTTCTCACCACACTGGACGGGTTGTGTTGTGACGTGTTCTCACCACACTGGACGGGTTGTGTTGTGACGTGTTCTCACCACAGTGGAGGGGTGTGTTGTGACGTGTTCTCACCACACTGGAGGGGTTGTGTTGTGACGTGTTCTCACCACACTGGACGGGTTGTGTTGTGACGTGTTCTCACCACACTGGACGGGTTGTGTTGTGACGTGTTCTCACCACACTGGACGGGTTGTGTTGTGACGTGTTCTCACCACACTGGAGGGGTTGTGTGTTGTGACGTGTTCTCACCACACTGGAGGGGTTGTGTTGTGACGTGTTCTCACCACAGTGGAGGGGTGTGTTGTGACGTGTTCTCACCACACTGGAGGGGTTGTGTTGTGACGTGTTCTCACCACACTGGAGGGGTTGTGTTGTGACGTGTTCTCACCACAGTGGAGGGGTAGTGTGTTGTGACGTGTTCTCACCACACTGGAGGGGTTGTGTTGTGACGTGTTCTCACCACAGTGGAGGGGTGTGTTGTGACGTGTTCTCACCACACTGGAGGGGTTGTGTTGTGACGTGTTCTCACCACACTGGAGGGGTTGTGTTGTGACGTGTTCTCACCACACTGGAGGGGTTGTGTGTTGTGACGTGTTCTCACCACACTGGAGGGGTTGTATTGTGACGTGTTCTCACCACAGTGGAGGGGTGTGTTGTGACGTGTTCTCACCACACTGGAGGGGTTGTGTTGTGACGTGTTCTCACCACACTGGAGGGGTTGTGTTGTGACGTGTTCTCACCACACTGAAGGGGATGTGTTGTGACGTGTTCTCACCACACTGGAGGGGTTGTGTTGTGACGTGTTCTCACCATACCTGATGGTGCCTGGTGTGTCTAGTGGTCTCGTTACTCAGGAAGTGAATGGTGATCGTATCTCGCTACATGTATATATAAAGCCTCTCTCTCTCTCTCTCTCTCTCTCTCTCTCTCTCTCTCTCTCTCTCTCTCTCTCTTTCAGGTGTGTTATCTTGAACTTCCGATAATTTCGTTATCTTGATTGGAGTTATCTCTAGCGACTTATGTTTTACACATTATTTTGATATAGGTTTTGCTTTGTCGCTGTCTCCCGCGTTTGCGAGGTAGCGCAAGGAAACAGACGAAAGAAATGGCCCAACCCATCCCCATACACATGTATATACACACACGTCCACACACGCAAATATACATACCTATACATCTCAATGTACACATATATATACACACACAGACACATACATATATACCCATGCACACAATTCACACTGTCTGCCTTTATTCATTCCCATCGCCACCTCGCCACACATGGAATACCATCCCCCTCCCCCCTCATGTGTGCGGGGTAGCGCTAGGAAAAGACAACAAAGGCCTCATTCGTTCACACTCAGTCACTAGCTGTCATGCAATAATGCCAAAAACCACAGCTCCCTTTCCACATCCAGGCCCCACACAGCTTTCCATGGTTTACCCCAGACGCTTCACATGCCCTGATTCAATCCACTGACAGCACGTCAACCCCGGTATACCACATCGATCCAATTCACTCTATTCCTTGCCCGTCTTTCACCCTCTTGCATGTTCAGGCCCCGATCACTCAAAATCTTTTTCACTCCATCTTTCCACCTCCAATTTGGTCTCCCACTTCTCCTCGTTCCCTCCACCTCCGACACATATATCCTCTTGGTCAATCTTTCCTCACTCATTCTCTCCATGTGTCCAAACCATTTCAAAACACCCTCTTCTGCTCTCTCAACCACGCTCTTTTTATTTCCACACATCTCTCTTACCCTTACATTACTTACTCGATCAAACCACCTCACACCACATATTGTCCTCAAACATCTCATTTCCAGCACATCCACCCTCCTCCGCACAACTCTATCCATAGCCCACGCCTCGCAACCATACAACATTGTTGGAACCACTATTCCTTCAAACATACCCATTTTTGCTTTCCGAGATAATGTTCTCGACTTCCACACATTCCTCAAGGCTCCCAGGATTTTCGCCCCCTCCCCCACCCTATGATCCACTTCCGCTTCCATGGTTCCATCCGCTGCCAGATCCACTCCCAGATATCTAAAACACTTTACTTCCTCCAGTTTTTCTCCATTCAAACTTACCTCCCAATTGACTTGACCCTCAACCCTACTGTACCTAATAACCTTGCTCTTATTCACATTTACTCTTAACTTTCTTCTTTCACACACTTTACCAAACTCAGTCACCAGCTTCTGCAGTTTCTCACATGAATCAGCCACCAGCGCTGTATCATCAGCGAACAACAACTGACTCACTTCCCAAGCTCTCTCATCCACAACAGACTTCATTCTTGCCCCTCTTTCCAAAACTCTTGCATTCACCTCCCTGACAACCCCATCCATAAACAAATTAAACAACCATGGAGACATCACACACCCCTGCCGCAAACCTACATTCACTGAGAACCAATCACTTTCCTCTCTTCCTACACGTACACATGCCTTACATCCTCGATAAAAACTTTTCACTGCTTCTAACAACTTGCCACCCACACCATATATTCTTAATACCTTCCACAGAGCATCTCTATTAACTCTATCATATGCCTTCTCCGGATCCATAAATGCTACATACAAATCCATTTGCTTTTCTAAGTATTTCTCACATACATTCTTCAAAGCAAACACCTGATCCACACATCCTCTACCACTTCTGAAACCACACTGCTCTTCCCCAATCTGATGTTCTGTACATGCTTTCACCCTCTCAATCAATACCCTCCCATATAATTTACCAGGAATACTCAACAAACTTATACCTCTGTAATTTGAGCACTCACTCTTATCCCCTTTGCCTTTGTACAATGGCACTATGCACGCATTCCGCCAATCCTCAGGCACCTCACCATGAGTCATACATACATTAAATAACCTTACCAACCAGTCAACAATACAGTCACCCCCCTTTTTTAATAAATTCCACTGACATCTTTTTATTCTCCCTAAAATTTAATGATACTCTCTCACCCCAACTCTCATTTGCCCTCTTTTTCACCTCTTGCACCTTTCTCTTGACCTCCTGTCTTTTTCTTTTATACATCTCCCACTCAATTTCATTTTTTCCCTGCAAAAATCGTCCAAATGCCTCTCTCTTCTCTTTCATTAATAATCTTACTTCTTACTTGATATAGGTAAAATATATATATATATATATATATATATATATATATATATATATATATATATATATATATATATATATATATATAAACACGTATTTACTACCCTCATCCCATTTCTAAGGGGGTGGGGGAAGAGGTCGATATTTAGATTTCAGTAAATTCTGAAATAAATGGGAAGAACAGATAGGGTATACCTTGGGCGACAAAAAAAAAAAAAAAAGCTAAAAACAGATGATGCATCTACCC
The DNA here is from genome assembly GCF_036320965.1 of Panulirus ornatus. Lineage (NCBI taxonomy): Eukaryota > Metazoa > Arthropoda > Malacostraca > Decapoda > Palinuridae > Panulirus > Panulirus ornatus. The sequence continues at coordinate 93,753,164 of NC_092225.1, forward strand.
TTCAATCTACCAAGTCTACTTGTAGATAACCAACACCAGTCCGTCAACATGGACTCACCTATACGAACACAGATGATAAGAACAAATCCCTGAGGTGATATACGGGGGACGTACAGAACAGTGAACTCCTGAAGTGATATATGGAGGATATACAGAACAGAAAGGCCTTCACAGGTAATATATGGGGGATATGTAGAACAGTGAACTCTTCTGGGGATATACGGGGGATATACAGAACAGTGAACTCCTCAGGGTATATATGGGATATATATAGAAGAACAGTAAGGCCCTTAGGTGATATACGGGGGATATATAGAAGAACAGTAAGGCCCTTAGGTGATATACGGGGGATATATAGAAGAACAGTAAGGCCCTTAGGTGATATACGGGGGATATATAGAAGAACAGTAAGGCCCTTAGGTGATATAGTGCACTGGGACGAAGGTACTAGTACCAGTACAGCGAGAGAATGATGGACGAAGGAGTAGATATATAGATCGATATATAAATAGATAGACAGACGGATATATGGATAGATAGATAGACAGATAGATAAATAGATATATAGATAGACAGACAGATAGATATATAGATAGACGTATGAAGGGATAGATAGATAGACATAGATAGATACAGATAGAGATAGACAGATGTATAAAGTAGAGACAGATTGATAGAGAAATAGACAGACATAGAGAGATATAGACAGATGTATAAAGGGATAAATAGACAGACAGATAGACAGATAATAGACAGATGGAGAGTGAAGTAGATAGAATACGACCAGGTATGGGGGGAGGGGGGCGGTAAAGGGCTAGAGAACCATATAAGTAGGTACTTAAGTTCGTAAGTAATATGTCGAATGTTAAGTGTTGTCATGTCACGCGTTACCCGAGGCGCGTCACAAGCGGTGTGACGCGAGTCTAGTCATGGTGACGCTGGAGTGTTAAGTGCGCCTCATTCAGCTGCTGCGTCTCTCGGGTGCCATGATGATGTATACAATAGGGGTGACTCACTTGGGGGGGGCATAAAGTGCTCCACACTTACTTTACTCTGTTGTTGATAATGTCCATATTCGTGTGTGTGTGTGTGTGTGTGTGTGTGTGTGTAAGTGGGAGGTGTGTGTGCTTGTGTGTGTGTGTGCTTGTGTGTGTGTGTGTGTGTGTGTGTGTGTGTGTGTGTGTGTGTGTGTGTGTGTGTGTGTGTGAGGTGTAAGTGTGTGTGTGTGTGTGTGTGTGTGTGTGTGTGTGTGTGTGTGTGTGTGGGAGGTGTAAGTGTAAGTGTGTGTGTGTGTGTGTGTGTGTGTGTGTGGGAGGTGTAAGTGTAAGTGTGTGTGTGTGTGTGTGTGTGGGAGGTGTAAGTGTAAGTGTGTGTGTGTGTGTGTGTGGGAGGTGTAAGTGTATGTGTGTGTGTGTGTGTGGGAGGTGGTGTGCGTGCGTGTGTACATTATCTAATCTATATTGCCGACACGTCAAGCAATTAACAGCTTTAAATACTCTTGCTCTATATATAGAAACCACACATTCCGTTTCTTGGTAAGATTCTAACCCTCATTCTATTTTCAACACCTCGAGATTCATTTGCATAAAGCAGATTCTAAGTGTATTATTTTGCTATGAAATTTACTTCGTTTTATTTTGGGAAATAAATTTAGCCCAGCAAACCATTGTTCAAAGTGGCCCCTTCTCCCTTCTGGATTTCCCGCCTAAATCTTCGAGCCTTAACCAAGAAGGTAAAGTTGTCCCTCCCTGGGCGTAACGCCGGCTCGTCACGCGCGCGCGCGCGCCCCTACACCCAACCCCATCTGGCGGCGGCCCTGGAAAATGACAGCGCCTCAGCAACATCCAGCTGGAGGCGTCGGGTGAAAGTGAAGTCTTCGGGAGATAAATTGAGGTCAATACCAATCTCTCCCCTGGGATAGTCCAAGCAGCCAATCAAAACGGAGGAGGAGCAGGTAGGCGATTTCCCATTGGCCGTCCGTGGGCGTGCCGCGGGGCGGGCAGGAGGAACGGCGTGACATTGAGCATGGAGGAAGAGGAGCGGAAATAAGTCCGTGTGATTGACCTTCTGACGGGCATTTTACTGGCTCCCGGCCGACACAGCTTCCTTAATGGCCTGCCTGCAAGCTGCCCCTGCTCGACTCTCTGGATCACACACTGACTCTCGGTGGTACGTTATCTATTCCGACTTTTTCATTTTTTTCGTATGAATTTTATCCATTTTTATCCAGTAATAGATTACCTGTGAATCACTCTATTGATTAGGATGTAACAGGTCCCTAATCAGGAGATTGTGTTATCTCTTCGTTCGTACACATGAGAGCAAAGAGAACAAACGTACACATAAATGCACACACAGACACATGTACACATAGATACATACACATTCGTACACATGAGAAACAGAGTGACAAATGTACATATGAATACATACACACACACATGTACACATAGATACAAATACATGTATGCCCTCAGACTTGCAGGGGCCTCCGTGGTGTAGTGGTAAGAGTTACCAGCCCTCTTGGGGTATGGGTTTGAATCCTAAGCATAGCAATCGGCCCACAGTTAATCCCAGGTGTTCATCCACTCCTCGGGGCAGGTCTAAAAATAGGTACCTGGCTTGGGCTGGTGTGTGTGTGTGTGTGTGTGTGTGTGTGTGTGTGTGTGTGTGTGTACACAATAACATAATATATACATGGTTAAGAGACGGGTCAACACGAGTGCAAAACTCTCTCCCCATCACATATAAATAGTAATTACACACACACACACAAACACACACACACACACACTGGCCTTCGTGGTGTATTGGTTAGCGTTACTGACCATGAGTCAGCACAGGCTAGCCCAGGGTCGAACCCGCATGGGTTCGAATCCTGGGTATGGCCATCGGCCTACATTCAACCCACGTATTCATCTTCCCTTTGGGGCTGGTGTGTGTGTGTGTGTGTGTGTGTGTGTGCATACATTGGAATAATGACATGCTTAAAATATATATGATTGAGAGACGGGACAACACGAATGTAAAACTCTCTTCTCGTAACACACTAAGAATAATGACATATAACTATTAACATACGTATGCACAAACACACAGACACACCTCCCACACACATCTAAGACACAAAATGGCTTCTGGGGGAAAAAAAAAGATATATTTCCACAAGAGAGTGAGCTCAGTATTGGAAAAAAAAAAAGAGGAAAGATGAGTGGATTGCTTGTATCTGGGCTGCCAGAAAGCGTTTGACACTGTAACCACCACATGGGATCATCACACTGGAATAAAGGGGAGACTCCTTCAGTGAATAGATTATCTTAGTGGAAGCGAACAATGGACACTAGGCAGAGTTAGCCTTCTCGAAATGGGTCGAGGTCACCAGCGGATTGCTACAGAGATCTGACCCGAGGAACCATTATTCTTCTTGATCAATGCGGATGGCTTGCCACATGGTATGTGGACTCCTCCTGCCTGCATATGTTGGCAGATGATGCAAAGATCATGAGGGAAGTGTAAGTGGCATGAAGGACTGCATCAGCTTACAAGGGGGTTGACCCTGACAGAGTCTAAACCTGGTCCGATACACGATTGACGAAGATCAACCTGATGAAATGTACAAAAAGAAACTCGACACCATTATCACGTAGCTAGAAATAAGCTTCAGGGATCTCGTCTGTGTGTGTGTGTGTGTGTGTGTAATTCCCGATTTCTACTGGACGGGAAGCGAGTTTTACCTTCACTCACAGTGCCCCCATCTACTTAACATCCTTTCACTCACCTACAACTCTGTCCACTCGTGTGTATCGATCGTCTGCATCAACCATGTATGTCCTCAGTCGTTTCATTTCCACATCCACCAACGCACTTACCCTGCGCAGAAATACTTCCTCATATCTTTAATGAACCAGTTTCTTGCTTAATATCGTCTTACGTTTCTCCAGTGGTTCTATTTCTATATCTCTCTAAGAACTGTCCATTGTCTGCATCGCTCAACTGTTTGGATAACTTAAAAAAGTTTGTGATCACTTCACCCCTGAGTCTTCTCTATGGCAAGGTGGGCCAATTTAAGACCTTTATAGCCTTTCATTGTAAATTCAGTTTTCTCGATTCCGGTCCTAGCTTTGTTGCGCTCCTCTGGACCTTCTCCAATAACTCTTTGTTGCGCTCCTCTGGACCTTCTCTATTAACTCTTTGTTGCGCTCCTCTGGACCTTCTCTATTAACTCTTTGTTGCGCTCCTCTGGACCTTCTCCAATAACTCTTTGTTGCGCTCCTCTGGACCTTCTCTATCAACTCTTTGTTGCGTTCCTCTGGACCTTCTCTATTAACTCTTTGTTGCGCTCCTCTGGACCTTCTCTATCAACTCTTTGTTGCGCTCCTCTGGACCTTCTCTATTAACTCTTTGTTGCGCTCCTCTGGACCTTCTCTATCAACTCTTTGTTGCGCTCCTCTGGACCTTCTCTATCAACTCTTTGTTGCGCTCCTCTGGACCTTCTCTATTAACTCTTTGTTGCGCTCCTCTGGACCTTCTCTATCAACTCTTTGTTGCGCTCCTCTGGACCTTCTCTATTAACTCTTTGTTGCGCTCCTCTGGACCTTCTCTATCAACTCAGTCCCCATCTTCAGGTACGGTGACCGGACGTGGGAATGATCGTGGGTGAATCTTTCCCTATCCTGGACCGTCAGTGTAAATCAGCTGTTCGTCAGGTCGACAATTGTTGATATCCTCAACTGTTCTGTCTGGCCACAGGCTAGGGAGTGTGTCCGACCCCCAAGTCTAACACACACACACATACATATATATATATATATATATATATATATATATATATATATATATATATATATATATATATATACAACCCGGGACTTAATGACCACCTGGTGTGGTGTACATGAAGACTTACGAGAGAGAGAGAGAGAGAGAGAGAGAGAGAGAGAGAGAGAGAGAGAGAGAGAGAGAGAGAGAATCATGCTATTATTGTGTGAATGTTTATACTAACATGTGTAGTGACCTCACAGGACCGAAGGGGAGGGGGGAGAGAGGAGTAGATGTGTTCGTACGTGTGTGTGTGTGTGTGTGTGTGTGTGTACGCCAGTCTGTGAGATTAGGCCTACGCTGGTAAAACCACCCCCCGACCCCTACCCCGCCCGGCCTCCCTCGCTGACACATTCGGGACGCACATATTTTTTTTTCATCATCAAAAAAAAGAAAGAGGGAAGGAGAAAATGATGTATGGTCGGGTTATCTCTGTCATGGAAGCCAGTCTTGGTGCTCCTCCACCCAGGGGGGGGGGGGGTTCACACAGGGGGGGGGAGAACCCCAGACTCGCTCGTTGTTTACTTTTTGGTCGTCCCCCCCCCCCCCCCCCTTGAGCATGACGGTACGCTCTGTGGGTACGACGGTGCGACGAGTGAGAAAGACGGTACAATTCTTGGGTAAGATGGTACGACTCTATCAACACGACGGTAACATCCTTTGTGCACGACGGTACGACCCCTTGAGTAACACGACGGTACGACCCCTTGAGTAACACGACGGTACGACCCCTTGAGCATGATGGTACGACCCCTTGTGCACGACGATACGACCCTTTGAACACGATGGTACGACCCCTTGAGTAGCACGACGGTACGATCCCTTGAACACGACAGTACTATCCTGGATCAAGACGGTACGAACCCTTGGATGTGATTGCACGCCCCTTAACATAGCCCCCTTAAAGGCCAAGGTCAGACATAGCCCTTAAGGGTCAAGTTCAAAGGCCGGGCAATCATACCAAAAAGGTCACCCTGTCGTGTTGAAGTGTCGTACCGTCGTGCTCAAGGGTCGTACCGTCGTGCTCAAGGGGTCGTACCGTCGTGCTCAGGGGTCGAACCGTCGTGCTCAAGGACTCGTACCGTCGTGCTCAAGGGTCGCAACGTCGTGCTCAACGGGTCGTACCGTCGTGCTACTCAAGGGGTCGTACCGTCGTGCTCAAAAAGTCGTACCGTCGTGCTCAAGGGGTCGTACCGTCGTGCTCAGGGGTCGAACCGTCGTGCTCAAGGACTCGTACCGTCGTGCTCAAGGGTCGCAACGTCGTGCTCAACGGGTCGTACCGTCGTGCTCAAGGGGTAGTACCGTCGTGCTCAAAGGGTCGTACCGTCGTGCTCAAGGGGTCGTATCGTCGTGCTCGCGAGCATAAAAGGTTTTTTCCCTCCCCCCTTCTCCCCATATAGGGGAGGGGGGGTAAATAAACCCATCGTATGGTTTATGTGGTCTGGTTGGAACTGGTTTAAATGGTTATATCCGGGGGTGGTGGTGGATGTGGGAGGAGAGGGAGGGTGCGCTCCGTCTCTGGGGGAGGTGTAGTGTTTGTACCCCCGTATCTGGGGCGTTACTCGCATTCGTTACAATGTCGCGTCTTGTTACTAAACCGATTACGCGTCTCTCTCTCTCTCTCTCTCTCTCTCTCTCTCTCTATGTATATGTTTGCATGTATGTGGTTACTGTTTACATATCACGGGGAGAGAGAGATATGTGTTTACACACACACACACACACACACACACACACACACACACACACACACTCCACAGCCTAAGCCAGACACCCATTTACCGATCAGCTCTGAGGGAGAGGATGATCAGCTGGGGTTAGCTGTGGGCTGACTGACGCTCCACAGGATTCGAACCCATGCGGGTTCAACCCCCCGGCCGTGCCCGCAGTGACTTATGGTCAGTAAAGCTAACCACTACACCGCGGAAGCTCGTAAATATTTATCTAAATTATCTATATCCTTCTGTCCATTACGGGGAGGGAGTTTTATACTTGTGGGGCGCCCCATTTCTTGACCCTACATGTATGTATGTATGGAAAGGATCACAATTTTGCGCGTGATCAAGATATTTCTATGAGTTTTGGACAACCGCATGTTTACCAATTGGCGTCCTAGCTTCGTCTCTTCGATGTATATCAACTGACTGTTATATTTCTCTCTTGTGTCTCCCTTGATGATGTGATTATTACACGAAAGTGCACTTGGGAACTTATCGTGTTTCATTTTCCCCCGTGGACTCATAGGAGTATGTATGTATGTATGTATGTATGTATGTATGTGTATATGTATGTATGCTGCATGTATGTATATATGTATGTATGTGTATGCATGTATGTATGTATGTATGTGTATGCATGTATGTATGTATGTGTATGTATGTATGTATGTATGTGTATGCATGTATGTATGTATGTGTATGCATGTATGTATGTATGTGTATGCATGTATGTATATACATACACAATCCACGGATTCATGTGATTATAGCAACCACGAAGGTGTATGAGTAATTAGTACTCACCACCACCACCAGAGCGGCGCCCTCAAGTGGTGCACATGCGCACTGCCCCTCCGACCGACGTAACGCATGTGTCGACCATCTAAAACAAAAGAAAAACACAAAACCATCACAAAAAACCGTGTGATCTGCACAAAAAGAAAAAAAAATAGAAAGGAGCCACATCTGTAGACACCTGTCACATCTATAGATACTTATTACAATGTAGCAGGGGGTGACAGATGTCGCCACATGTTATAATACTTATTACAATGTAGCAGGGGGTGACAGATGTCGCCACATGTTATAATACTTATTACAATGTAGCAGGGGGTGACAGATGTCGCCACATGTTATAATACTTATTACAATGTAGCAGGGGGTGACAGATGTCGCCACATGTTATAATACTTATTACAATGTAGCAGGGGGTGACAGATGTCGCCACATGTTATAATACTTATTACAATGTAGCAGGGGGTGACAGATGTCGCCACATGTTATAATACTTATTACAATGTAGCAGGGGGTGACAGATGTCGCCACATGTTATAATACTTATTACAATGTAGCAGGGGGTGACAGATGTCGCCACATGGTGTAATATTACAATGTAGCAGGGGGTGACAGATGTCGCCACATGTTATAATACTTATTACAATGTAGCAGGGGGTGACAGATGTCGCCACATGTTATAATACTTATTACAATGTAGCAGGGGGTGACAGATGTCGCCACATGTTATAATACTTATTACAATGTAGCAGGGGGTGACAGATGTCGCCACATGGTGTAATATTACAATGTAGCAGGGGGTGACAGATGTCGCCACATGTTATAATACTTATTACAATGTAGCAGGGGGTGACAGATGTCGCCACATGTTATAATACTTATTACAATGTAGCAGGGGGTGACAGATGTCGCCACATGTTATAATACTTATTACAATGTAGCAGGGGGTGACAGATGTCGCCACATGTTATAATACTTATTACAATGTAGCAGGGGGTGACAGATGTCGCCACATGTTATAATACTTATTACAATGTAGCAGGGGGTGACAGATGTCGCCACATGTTATAATACTTATTACAATGTAGCAGGGGGTGACAGATGTCGCCACATGGTGTAATATTACAATGTAGCAGGGGGTGACAGATGTCGCCACATGGTGTAATATTACAATGTAGCAGGGGGTGACAGATGTCGCCACATGTTATAATACTTATTACAATGTAGCAGGGGGTGACAGATGTCGCCACATGTTATAATACTTATTACAATGTAGCAGGGGGTGACAGATGTCGCCACATGTTATAATACTTATTACAATGTAGCAGGGGGTGACAGATGTCGCCACATGTTATAATACTTATTACAATGTAGCAGGGGGTGACAGATGTCGCCACATGTTATAATACTTATTACAATGTAGCAGGGGGTGACAGATGTCGCCACATGTTATAATACTTATTACAATGTAGCAGGGGGTGACAGATGTCGCCACATGTTATAATACTTATTACAATGTAGCAGGGGGTGACAGATGTCGCCACATGGTGTAATATTACAATGTAGCAGGGGGTGACAGATGTCGCCACATGTTATAATACTTATTACAATGTAGCAGGGGGTGACAGATGTCGCCACATGTTATAATACTTATTACAATGTAGCAGGGGGTGACAGATGTCGCCACATGTTATAATACTTATTACAATGTAGCAGGGGGTGACAGATGTCGCCACATGTTATAATACTTATTACAATGTAGCAGGGGGTGACAGATGTCGCCACATGTTATAATACTTATTACAATGTAGCAGGGGGTGACAGATGTCGCCACATGTTATAATACTTATTACAATGTAGCAGGGGGTGACAGATGTCGCCACATGTTATAATACTTATTACAATGTAGCAGGGGGTGACAGATGTCGCCACATGTTATAATACTTATTACAATGTAGCAGGGGGTGACAGATGTCGCCACATGTTATAATACTTATTACAATGTAGCAGGGGGTGACAGATGTCGCCACATGTTATAATACTTATTACAATGTAGCAGGGGGTGACAGATGTCGCCACATGTTATAATACTTATTACAATGTAGCAGGGGGTGACAGATGTCGCCACATGTTATAATACTTATTACAATGTAGCAGGGGGTGACAGATGTCGCCACATGTTATAATACTTATTACAATGTAGCAGGGGGTGACAGATGTCGCCACATGTTATAATACTTATTACAATGTAGCAGGGGGTGACAGATGTCGCCACATGTTATAATACTTATTACAATGTAGCAGGGGGTGACAGATGTCGCCACATGTTATAATACTTATTACAATGTAGCAGGGGGTGACAGATGTCGCCACATGTTATAATACTTATTACAATGTAGCAGGGGGTGACAGATGTCGCCACATGTTATAATACTTATTACAATGTAGCAGGGGGTGACAGATGTCGCCACATGTTATAATACTTATTACAATGTAGCAGGGGGTGACAGATGTCGCCACATGTTATAATACTTATTACAATGTAGCAGGGGGTGACAGATGTCGCCACATGTTATAATACTTATTACAATGTAGCAGGGGGTGACAGATGTCGCCACATGTTATAATACTTATTACAATGTAGCAGGGGGTGACAGATGTCGCCACATGTTATAATACTTATTACAATGTAGCAGGGGGTGACAGATGTCGCCACATGTTATAATACTTATTACAATGTAGCAGGGGGTGACAGATGTCGCCACATGTTATAATACTTATTACAATGTAGCAGGGGGTGACAGATGTCGCCACATGTTATAATACTTATTACAATGTAGCAGGGGGTGACAGATGTCGCCACATGTTATAATACTTATTACAATGTAGCAGGGGGTGACAGATGTCGCCACATGTTATAATACTTATTACAATGTAGCAGGGGGTGACAGATGTCGCCACATGTTATAATACTTATTACAATGTAGCAGGGGGTGACAGATGTCGCCACATGTTATAATACTTATTACAATGTAGCAGGGGGTGACAGATGTCGCCACATGGTGTAATATTACAATGTAGCAGGGGGTGACAGATGTCGCCACATGTTATAATACTTATTACAATGTAGCAGGGGGTGACAGATGTCGCCACATGGTGTAATATTACAATGTAGCAGGGGGTGACAGATGTCGCCACATGTTATAATACTTATTACAATGTAGCAGGGGGTGACAGATGTCGCCACATGTTATAATACTTATTACAATGTAGCAGGGGGTGACAGATGTCGCCACATGGTGTAATATTACAATGTAGCAGGGGGTGACAGATGTCGCCACATGTTATAATACTTATTACAATGTAGCAGGGGGTGACAGATGTCGCCACATGGTGTAATATTACAATGTAGCAGGGGGTGACAGATGTCGCCACATGGTGTAATATTAATGTAGCAGGGGGTGACAGATGTCGCCACATGGTGTAATATTACAATGTAGCAGGGGGTGACAGATGTCGCCACATGTTATAATACTTATTACAATGTAGCAGGGGGTGACAGATGTCGCCACATGGTGTAATATTACAATGTAGCAGGGGGTGACAGATGTCGCCACATGTTATAATACTTATTACAATGTAGCAGGGGGTGACAGATGTCGCCACATGGTGTAATATTACAATGTAGCAGGGGGTGACAGATGTCGCCACATGTTATAATACTTATTACAATGTAGCAGGGGGTGACAGATGTCGCCACATGTTATAATACTTATTACAATGTAGCAGGGGGTGACAGATGTCGCCACATGGTGTAATATTACAATGTAGCAGGGGGTGACAGATGTCGCCACATGGTGTAATATTACAATGTAGCAGGGGGTGACAGATGTCGCCACATGGTGTAATATTACAATGTAGCAGGGGGTGACAGATGTCGCCACATGTTATAATACTTATTACAATGTAGCAGGGGGTGACAGATGTCGCCACATGGTGTAATATTACAATGTAGCAGGGGGTGACAGATGTCGCCACATGGTGTAATATTACAATGTAGCAGGGGGTGACAGATGTCGCCACATGTTATAATACTTATTACAATGTAGCAGGGGGTGACAGATGTCGCCACATGTTATAATACTTATTACAATGTAGCAGGGGGTGACAGATGTCGCCACATGGTGTAATATTACAATGTAGCAGGGGGTGACAGATGTCGCCACATGGTGTAATATTACAATGTAGCAGGGGGTGACAGATGTCGCCACATGTTATAATACTTATTACAATGTAGCAGGGGGTGACAGATGTCGCCACATGTTATAATACTTATTACAATGTAGCAGGGGGTGACAGATGTCGCCACATGTTATAATACTTATTACAATGTAGCAGGGGGTGACAGATGTCGCCACATGTTATAATACTTATTACAATGTAGCAGGGGGTGACAGATGTCGCCACATGTTATAATACTTATTACAATGTAGCAGGGGGTGACAGATGTCGCCACATGTTATAATACTTATTACAATGTAGCAGGGGGTGACAGATGTCGCCACATGGTGTAATATTACAATGTAGCAGGGGGTGACAGATGTCGCCACATGGTGTAATATTACAATGTAGCAGGGGGTGACAGATGTCGCCACATGTTATAATACTTATTACAATGTAGCAGGGGGTGACAGATGTCGCCACATGGTGTAATATTACAATGTAGCAGGGGGTGACAGATGTCGCCACATGTTATAATACTTATTACAATGTAGCAGGGGGTGACAGATGTCGCCACATGGTGTAATATTACAATGTAGCAGGGGGTGACAGATGTCGCCACATGTTATAATACTTATTACAATGTAGCAGGGGGTGACAGATGTCGCCACATGTTATAATACTTATTACAATGTAGCAGGGGGTGACAGATGTCGCCACATGTTATAATACTTATTACAATGTAGCAGGGGGTGACAGATGTCGCCACATGTTATAATACTTATTACAATGTAGCAGGGGGTGACAGATGTCGCCACATGTTATAATACTTATTACAATGTAGCAGGGGGTGACAGATGTCGCCACATGTTATAATACTTATTACAATGTAGCAGGGGGTGACAGATGTCGCCACATGTTATAATACTTATTACAATGTAGCAGGGGGTGACAGATGTCGCCACATGTTATAATACTTATTACAATGTAGCAGGGGGTGACAGATGTCGCCACATGTTATAATACTTATTACAATGTAGCAGGGGGTGACAGATGTCGCCACATGTTATAATACTTATTACAATGTAGCAGGGGGTGACAGATGTCGCCACATGTTATAATACTTATTACAATGTAGCAGGGGGTGACAGATGTCGCCACATGTTATAATACTTATTACAATGTAGCAGGGGGTGACAGATGTCGCCACATGGTGTAATATTACAATGTAGCAGGGGGTGACAGATGTCGCCACATGTTATAATACTTATTACAATGTAGCAGGGGGTGACAGATGTCGCCACATGGTGTAATATTACAATGTAGCAGGGGGTGACAGATGTCGCCACATGTTATAATACTTATTACAATGTAGCAGGGGGTGACAGATGTCGCCACATGTTATAATACTTATTACAATGTAGCAGGGGGTGACAGATGTCGCCACATGTTATAATACTTATTACAATGTAGCAGGGGGTGACAGATGTCGCCACATGTTATAATACTTATTACAATGTAGCAGGGGGTGACAGATGTCGCCACATGTTATAATACTTATTACAATGTAGCAGGGGGTGACAGATGTCGCCACATGTTATAATACTTATTACAATGTAGCAGGGGGTGACAGATGTCGCCACATGTTATAATACTTATTACAATGTAGCAGGGGGTGACAGATGTCGCCACATGTTATAATACTTATTACAATGTAGCAGGGGGTGACAGATGTCGCCACATGTTATAATACTTATTACAATGTAGCAGGGGGTGACAGATGTCGCCACATGTTATAATACTTATTACAATGTAGCAGGGGGTGACAGATGTCGCCACATGTTATAATACTTATTACAATGTAGCAGGGGGTGACAGATGTCGCCACATGTTATAATACTTATTACAATGTAGCAGGGGGTGACAGATGTCGCCACATGTTATAATACTTATTACAATGTAGCAGGGGGTGACAGATGTCGCCACATGTTATAATACTTATTACAATGTAGCAGGGGGTGACAGATGTCGCCACATGTTATAATACTTATTACAATGTAGCAGGGGGTGACAGATGTCGCCACATGTTATAATACTTATTACAATGTAGCAGGGGGTGACAGATGTCGCCACATGTTATAATACTTATTACAATGTAGCAGGGGGTGACAGATGTCGCCACATGTTATAATACTTATTACAATGTAGCAGGGGGTGACAGATGTCGCCACATGTTATAATACTTATTACAATGTAGCAGGGGGTGACAGATGTCGCCACATGGTGTAATATTACAATGTAGCAGGGGGTGACAGATGTCGCCACATGGTGTAATATTTGTTACAATGTAGCCAGGGGGTGACAGATGTCGCCACATTATAATACTTATTACAATGTAGCTGGGGGTGACAGATGTCGCCACATGTTATAATACTTATTACAATGTAGCAGGGGGTGACAGATGTCGCCACATTATAATACTTATTACAATGTAGCAGGGGGTGACAGATGTCGCCACATGTTATAATACTTATTACAATGTAGCTGGGGGTGACAGATGTCGCCACATGTTATAATACTTATTACAATGTAGCCGAGGGTGACAGATGTCGCCATATGTTATAATACTTATTACAATGTAGCCGGGGGTGACAGATGTCGCCAGATGTTATAATATTACAATGTAGCAGGGGGTGACAGATGTCGCCACATGGTGTAATATTTGTCACAATATCGCACTTGTAAAGGTGGGCCCCCCAGAGTATATTTCAATGCCTACAACTTGAAGTTTAACCCCAGAGATCCTTTCTTATATTCTCCGGGGTGTACAGCTTCCACGATGACGTCTTTTAAAACTGAAATCTTGTAATAGATCCAAGATTTTCTTAATATATCTATTTACGTATTTTCTCGTCTAACCTTTTACATAACTGGATACCGATTCTACGTGTCACTTAACATTTAAGTTAAGCATGAGCACCAGTGATTCCTGGCAAGCTGGGTAATTAAGACAGTAATTACTCAAAATCCATCTTGTAGACACTAGATCTACTGTGGTGGAAACCTGCCGGAATATATCAAAATAAATCTGAAATCCCTGAAAGCTGCTGGTAGTTAAGCTTACTGTAATAATGAGTAGTTAAGCTTACTGTAATAATGAGTAGTTAAGCTTACTGTAATGATGAGTAGTTAAGCTTACTGTAATAATGAGTAGTTAAGCTTACTGTAATAATGAGTAGTTAAGCTTACTGCAATGATGAGTAGTTAAGCTTACTGTAATAATGAGTAGTTAAGCTTACTGTAATAATGAGTAGTTAAGCTTACTGCAATAATGAGTAGTTAAGCTTACTGTAATAATGAGTAGTTAAGCTTACTGTAATAATGAGTAGTTAAGCTTACTGTAATAATGAGTAGTTAAGCTTACTGTAATAATGAGTAGTTAAGCTTACTGTAATAATGAGTAGTTAAGCTTACTGTAATAATGAGTAGTTAAGCTTACTGTAATAATGAGTAGTTAAGCTTACTGCAATAATGAGTAGTTAAGCTTACTGTAATAATGAGTAGTTAAGCTTACTGTAATAATGAGTAGTTAAGCTTACTGTAATAATGAGTAGTTAAGCTTACTGTAATAATGAGTAGTTAAGCTTACTGTAATAATGAGTAGTTAAGCTTACTGCAATAATGAGTAGTTAAGCTTACTGTAATAATGAGTAGTTAAGCTTACTGTAATAATGAGTAGTGGAGCTTACTGTAATAATGAGTAGTTAAGCTTACTGTAATAATGAGTAGTTAAGCTTACTGTAATAATGAGTAGTTAAGCTTACTGTAATAATGAGTAGTTAAGCTTACTGTAATAATGAGTAGTTAAGCTTACTGTAATAATGAGTAGTTAAGCTTACTGTAATAATGAGTAGTTAAGCTTACTGTAATAATGAGTAGTTAAGCTTACTGTAATAATGAGTAGTTAAGCTTACTGTAATAATGAGTAGTTAAGCTTACTGTAATACTGAGTAGTTAAGCTTACTGTAATAATGAGTAGTTAAGCTTACTGTAATTAATGAGTAGTTAAGCTTACTGTAATAATGAGTAGTTTAAGCTTACTGTAATAATGAGTAGTGGAGCTTACTGTATTAATGAGTAGTTGAGCTTACTGTAATAATGAGTAGTTAAGCTTACTGTAATATTGAGTAGTGGAGCTTACTGTAAATGAGTAGTTAAGCTTACTGTATATGAGTAGTTAAGCTTACTGTAATAATGAGTATTTAGCATACTGTAATAATGAGTAGTTAAGCTTACTGTAATAATGAGTAGTTAATAGCTTACTGTAATAATGAGTAGTTAAGCTTACTGTAATAATGAGTAGTTAAGCTATGTAATAATGAGTAGTGGAGCTTACTGTAATAATGAGTAGTTAGAGCTTACTGTAATAATGAGTAGTTAAGCTTACTGTAATAATGAGTAGTTAAGCTTACTGTAATAATGAGTAGTTAAGCTTACTGTAATAACGAATAGTTAAGCTTACTGTAATAATGAGTAGTTAAGCTTACTGTAATAATGAGTAGTTAAGCTTACTGTAATAATGAGTAGTTAAGCTTACTGTAATAATGAGTAGTTAAGCTTACTGTAATAATGAGTAGTGGAGCTTACTGTAATAATGAGTAGTTAAGCTTACTGCAATAATGAGTAGTTAAGCTTACTGTAATAATGAGTAGTTAAGCTTACTGTAATAATGAGTAGTTAAGCTTACTGTAATAATGAGTAGTGGAGCTTACTGTAATAATGAGTAGTGGAGCTTACTGTAATAATGAGTAGTTAAGCTTACTGTAATAATGAGTAGTTAAGCTTACTGTAATAATGAGTAGTGGAGCTTACTGTAATAATGAGTAGTGGAGCTTACTGTAATAATGAGTAGTTAAGCTTACTGTAATAATGAGTAGTTAAGCTTACTGTAATAATGAGTAGTTAAGCTTACTGTAATAATGAGTAGTGGAGCTTACTGTAATAATGAGTAGTTAAGCTTACTGTAATAATGAGTAGTTAAGCTTACTGTAATAATGAGTAGTTAAGCTTACTGTAATAATGAGTAGTTAAGCTTACTGTAATAATGAGTAGTGGAGCTTACTGTAATAATGAGTAGTTAAGCTTACTGTAATAATGAGTAGTTAAGCTTACTGTAATAATGAGTAGTTAAGCTTACTGTAATAATGAGTAGTGGAGCTTACTGTAATAATGAGTAGTGGAGCTTACTGTAATAATGAGTAGTTAAGCTTACTGTAATAATGAGTAGTTAAGCTTACTGTAATAATGAGTAGTTAAGCTTACTGTAATAATGAGTAGTGGAGCTTACTGTAATAATGAGTAGTGGAGCTTACTGTAATAACGAATAGTTAAGCTTACTGTAATAATGAGTAGTTACTATAATAATGAAGAGGGGAGAAGCAGATTGGCAAATACCTTTATTTTGATATATATATATATATATATATATATATATGTATATATATATATATATATATATATATATATATATATATATATATATATATATATTTTTTTTTTTTTTTTTTTTTTTTTATACTTTGTCGCTGTCTCCCGCGTCTGCGAGGTAGCGCAAGGAAACAGACGAAAGAAATGGCCCAACCCTCCCCATACACATGTACATACACACGTCCACACACGCAAATATACATACCTACACAGCTTTCCATGGTTTACCCCGGACGCTTCACATGCCCTGATTCAATCCACTGACAGCACGTCAACCCCTGTATACCACATCGCTCCAATTCACTCTATTCCTTGCCCTCCTTTCACCCTCCTGCATGTTCAGGCCCCGATCACACAAAATCCTTTTCACTCCATCTTTCCACCTCCAATTTGGTCTCCCTCTTCTCCTCGTTCCCTCCACCTCCGACACATATATCCTCTTGGTCAATCTTTCCTCACTCATTCTCTCCATGTGCCCAAACCATTTCAAAACACCCTCTTCTGCTCTCTCAACCACGCTCTTTTTATTTCCACACATCTCTCTTACCTTTACGTTACTTACTCGATCAAACCACCTCACACCACACATTGTCCTCAAACATCTCATTTCCAGCACATCCATCCTCCTGCGCACAACTCTATCCATAGCCCACGCCTCGCAACCATACAACATTGTTGGAACTACTATTCCTTCAAACATACCCATTTTTGCTTTCCGGGATAATGTTCTCGACTTCCACACATTTTTCAAGGCTCCCAAAATTTTCGCCCCCTCCCCCACCCTATGATCCACTTCCGCTTCCATGGTTCCATCCGCTGACAGATCCACTCCCAGATATCTAAAACACTTCACTTCCTCCAGTTTTTCTCCATTCAAACTCACCTCCCAATTGACTTGACCCTCAACCCTACTGTACCTAATAACCTTGCTCTTATTCACATTTACTCTTAACTTTCTTCTTCCACACACTTTACCAAACTCCGTCACCAGCTTCTGCAGTTTCTCACATGAATCCGCCACCAGCGCTGTATCATCAGCGAACAACAACTGACTCACTTCCCAAGCTCTCTCATCCCCAACAGACTTCATACTTGCCCCTCTTTCCAAGACTCTTGCATTTACCTCCCTAACAACCCCATCCATAAACAAATTAAACAACCATGGAGACATCACACACCCCTGCCGCAAACCTACATTCACTGAGAACCAATCACTTTCCTCTCTTCCTACACGTACACATGCCTTACATCCTCGATAAAAACTTTTCACTGCTTCCAACAACTTGCCTCCCACACCATATATTCTTAATACCTTCCACAGAGCATCTCTATCAACTCTATCATATGCCTTCTCCAGATCCATAAATGCTACATACAAATCCATTTGCTTTTCTAAGTATTTCTCACATACATTCTTCAAAGCAAACACCTGATCCACACATCCTCTACCACTTCTGAAACCACACTGCTCTTCCCCAATCTGATGCTCTGTACATGCCTTCACCCTCTCAATCAATACCCTCCCATATAATTTACCAGGAATACTCAACAAACTTATACCTCTGTAATTTGAGCACTCACTCTTATCCCCTTTGCCTTTGTACAATGGCACTATGCACGCATTCCGCCAATCCTCAGGCACCTCACCATGAGTCATACATACATTAAATAACCTTACCAACCAGTCAACAATACAGTCACCCCCTTTTTTAATAAATTCCACTGCAATACCATCCAAACCTGCTGCCTTGCCGGCTTTCATATTCCGCAAAGCTTTTACTACCTCTTCTCTGTTTACCAAATCATTTTCCCTAACCCTCTCACTTTGCACACCACCTAGACCCAAACACCCTATATCTGCCACTCTGTCATCAGACACATTCAACAAACCTTCAAAATACTCATTCCATCTCCTTCTCACATCACCACTACTTGTTTTCACCTCCCCATTTACGCCCTTCACTGAAGTTCCCATTTGCTCCCTTGTCTTACGCACCCTATTTACCTCCTTCCAGAACATCTTTTTATTCTCCCTAAAATTTACTGATAGTCTCTCACCCCAACTCTCATTTGCCCTTTTTTTCACCTCTTGCACCTTTCTCTTGACCTCCTGTCTCTTTCTTTTATACTTCTCCCACTCAATTGCATTTTTTCCCTGCAAAAATCGTCCAAATGCCTCTCTCTTCTCTTTCACTAATACTCTTACTTCTTCATCCCACCACTCACTACCCTTTCTAAACAGCCCACCTCCCATATATATATATATATATATAATGGAAAACGATGAAGGTTATGACTAAATAAGGGATTTACCCTATGTTAACACTAAGTAGAGAGAGAGAGAGAGAGAGAGAGAGAGAGAGAGAGAGAGAGAGAGAGAGAGAGACTAATTACCAACACATTTCATGAGAAAATCAAAACAAAACTAGGGTTTGTTCAGGATTTTAAGTCTCGTAGATAAATGTAAATATTAATTATAAGTGGAGCGATAAAGACATAAGTGTATCAGGGTAAGCTTACTGTGGCAAAGTAAATGTTAAATGTCGTATGAATGAAGCAGTCTGATTTATAAGTCGAATCTAGATGTGTTAAGTATTGGTAAGTGGATTTGTAAGTGTCTTAGGGTTCAGAGGAGTGTAGCGAGATGTAAGTGAGGTGTATCTGTACAGAGATTCGTCAAGCTGTCCAGTGAAGCTTCGAAACGAAGAGTCGATACATCAACCTGCTCAGGCTCATGGTTCCGGTCTCCCTTACGAGACGATACGAGACGATACTATGTAATGAAGCTTCGAAACTCGAGTCGATACGTCAATCGACTCCGCTTCGAGGCTTCAGAGGATAACTTCATGATGACAGATTATTGGATGTCTTATGAAGCCAAAATCTCGACTCTGAAGTCTTCTGTCAATAATAATAAATGCTTTATCCACAGCTGTAAAATAACCATTTATAAACTGCGTTGCTTCAGTCTTGCTGTTCCTCAAGTTTTCTTTTTTTTTTTCTTTTTACTTTTCCCAGTTTAGGCTTCGTTCTGACTCACATTCATAGATGGCGTTGACTCTCATAAACTCAAGACGTGAAACTGCTCGACCCATAACCTAACAGAACGTTGAGAGATGACATTCCTACGGTGTCTGGCAACTGACATGATCTACAACCCCCTTTATGCCATTTATGCCTTCTCATAAATGGCATTTAATCATCACCACAGTTAAGGTCACTAACACACGTCAAGGTCATAGCCACAGTTCAGGTCATCACCACAGTGTGCGAAACTACGACATCTAAGGTCACTACCACAGCTAAGGTCACTACCACAAATGAAGGTCACCACCACGATGAAGGTCACCACCACAAATGAAGGTCACCACCACAATGAAGGTCAACACCACAGTGAAGGTCACCACCACAGCGAAGGTCACCACCACAGCGAAGGTCACCACCACAATGAAGGTCAACACCACAGTGAAGGTCACCATCACAACGAAGGTCACCACCACAGTGAAGGTCACCACCACAACGAAGGTCACCACCACAGTGAAGGTCACCACCACGATGAAGGTCACCACCACAGTGAAGGTCACCACCACAGTGAAGGTCACCACCACAGTAAAGGTCACCACCACAGTGAAGGTCACCACCACAACGAAGGTCACCACCACAGTGAAGGTCACCACCACAACGAAGGTCACCACCACAACGAAGGTCACCACCACAGCGAAGGTCACCACCACAGTGAAGGTCACCACCACAGCGAAGGTCACCATCACAGGCCACCACCACAGGTCACCACCACAGCGAAGGTCACCACCACAGTGAAGGTCACCACCACAACGAAGGTCACCACCACAGTGAAGGTCACCACCACAATGAAGGTCACCACCACAACGAAGGTCACCACCACAGTGAAGGTCACCACCACAACGAAGGTCACCACCACAATGAAGGTCACCACCACAATGAAGGTCACCACCACAGTGAAGGTCACCACCACAACGAAGGTCACCACCACAGTGAAGGTCACCACCACAACGAAGGTCACCACCACAACGAAGGTCACCACCACAATGAAGGTCACCACCACAGTGAAGGTCACCACCACAGTGAAGGTCACCACCACAGTGAAGGTCACCACCACAACGAAGGTCACCACCACAACGAAGGTCACCACCACAACGGTCACCACCACAGCGAAGGTCACCACCACAGTGAAGGTCACCACCACAACGAAGGTCACCACCACAACGAAGGTCACCACCACAGTGAAGGTCACCACCACAACGAAGGTCACCACCACAGTGAAGGTCACCACCACAGCGAAGGTCACCACCACAATGAAGGTCACCACCACAATGAAGGTCACCACCACAGTGAAGGTCACCACCACAACGAAGGTCACCACCACAGCGAAGGTCACCACCACAGTGAAGGTCACCACCACAGTGAAGGTCACCACCACAACGAAGGTCACCACCACAGTGAAGGTCACCACCACAGTGAAGGTCACCACCACAGCGAAGGTCACCACCACAGTGAAGGTCACCACCACAGTGAAGGTCACCACCACAAATGAAGGTCACCACCACAATGAAGGTCACCACCACAGTGAAGGTCACCACCACAGGTCACCACCACAACGAAGGTCACCACCACAGGTCACCACCACAGTGAAGGTCACCACCACAGTGAAGGTCACCACCACAGTGAAGGTCACCACCACAACGAAGGTCACCACCACAACGAAGGTCACCACCACAGTGAAGGTCACCACCACAGTGAAGGTCACCACCACAGTGAAGGTGACCACCACAATGAAGGTCACCACCACAGTGAAGGTCACCACCACAGGTCACCACCACAACGAAGGTCACCACCACAGGTCACCACCACAGTGAAGGTCACCACCACAGTGAAGGTCACCAGTGTACCAACACAGAGAGGCCAGTGTTCCCTTCGTGTTGTTTAATACTGTTTACATCTCCACGGTAGGATGGAGGCGGTAAGGGTGAAACTTTCCTGTTAAGAGACGTGGCATTGACACAGTTATGCTGGTTCTCTCCCTCCTCCTCCTCCTGCTGCTCGCGGGCAACCATCATTATGGTCTTGACGTAACAAGGAAGTTTTGTTGAATATTACGAAAATATTGGTAACGAGGTAGGATGGTTGTGGGTTGTGGATGGTGAGGATGGTTGTGGATGGTGAGGATGGTTGTGGATGGTGACGATGGTTGTGGATGGTATTGGTAAGGATGGTTGTGGATGGTGAGGATGGTTGTGGATGGTGAGGATGGTTGTGGATGGTGAGGATGGTTGTAGATGGTGAGGATGGTTGTGGACGGTGACGATGGTTGTGGATGGTATTGGTAAGGATGGTTGTGGATGGTGAGGATGGTTGTGGACGGTGAGGATGGTTGTAGATGGTGAGGATGGTTGTGGATGGTGACGATGGTTGTGGATGGTATTGGTAAGGATGGTTGTGGATGGTGAGGATGGTTGTGGACGGTGAGGATGGTTGTAGATGGTGAGGATGGTTGTGGATGGTGACGATGGTTGTGGATGGTATTGGTAAGGATGGTTGTGGATGGTGAGGATGGTTGTGGACGGTGAGGATGGTTGTAGATGGTGAGGATGGTTGTGGATGGTGAGGATGGTTGTGGATGGTGAGGATGGTTGTGGACGGTGAGGATGGTTGTGGACTGTGAGGATGGTTGTGGACGGCGAGGATGGTTGTGGATGGTATTGGTAAGAATGGTTGTAGATGGTGAGGATGGGTGTGGATGGTGAGGATGGTTGTAGATGGTAAGGATGGGTGTGGATGGTATTGGTAAGGATGGGTGTGGATGGTGAGGATGGTTGTGGACGGTGAGGATGGTTGTAGACATCAGGGATGGTTGTGGATGGTCAAGATGAGGGAAATGGCCAGATGATAATCATGCTATTGATAATATCTACAATCAACTGATGAATACAAGGCGTCACACAGGGGAAGAACTACTTATACAATCTTCAATATTACTTGATTAATACAAGGCCTCACACAGGGGAAGAGCT
The DNA here is from genome assembly GCF_036320965.1 of Panulirus ornatus. Lineage (NCBI taxonomy): Eukaryota > Metazoa > Arthropoda > Malacostraca > Decapoda > Palinuridae > Panulirus > Panulirus ornatus. The sequence continues at coordinate 93,776,253 of NC_092225.1, forward strand.
GTTTACACCCACAATAACTGATATAATGCAAGGCCTCCTCACACAGGGGAAGAGCTGTTTAAACTGACAATAACCGATATAATGCAAGGCCTCACACAGGCGAAGAGCTGTTTACACAATCATAAACTGATAAAATGCAAGGCCTCACACAGGCGAAGAGCTGCATCATCCATTTCTATCCAACACCTGCACGAGTCCAGCAGAGCCTGTGCTGACGTCAGCTTGTACACAGTCACTTGGACAGCCAGTCCCTCACAGTCAAGCACTACGAGTGGCAAGGTCGCTGTGGGATCTGTGCTGAGCGATCTACAACGGTGGTACGAGGATGGCACAGAACCCACTAGCAAGCGGCTCAGTTTTGCCGAAGAGAAAATGAACACACAAAAAAGCGTTCTGTACTTGAAGATAAAAAGGAGGAGGTACATAATTTTCTACAGAAGTGAATGGAAGATCACCTTATTCATTTCGTAGGCCAGAGGCAACAAACAATTTTAGGGCGATGCTTTGAAGATAAGCAAGATAAGGAAATACGATAAACATACTTGAAGTATATATATATATATATATATATATATATATATATATATATATATATATATATATATATACATACATTAAATATATAGTTTCAGTATCAAGGCAGACGCTGATGAAGTAGCAATCAGGTTTTAGTTATATATTCATCACGTAAGTGAAGCGGCACTGAAGGGAGAGCCAAGTATAATTACCTACGAAATATATCGTTATCGACAAATATTTACGGACGGGGCGCTGTTCCTGAGGACATGCCTAGCCAATCATCTATCTACTCAGATGAGATGTAAGGTATAGTAAACAAAATATATATATATATATATATATATATATATATATATATATATATATATATATGCAGAACCTTCACTTCGTGTATGTATATGCAACAATCACCAGTGGAAAGATAGAATAAAAACTGTGATTACTTTCGTTAATTACACCCTCAGACAGAGGATGTAACAAACGAAAGTACTCACCGTTTATATCTTTTCTTTCCAGTGGCGATGGTTGCATATATTCACACAGTTCTTTTGCTGCTACGTTCTCTCTTGCTCCTGACGGAGGGAAGGGCGGGTAGAACTGACGGTGCAAGAACTTCTGCAGCTCTCGTGTGTGTGTGTGTGTGTGTGTGTGTGTGGTGTTGACGACAGTGTGCAAGTAACAGAACGAGTCTGGAGAGGTGGTTCAGACGACAGACCTGACCCCAGCTGGTGACGCCTGCAGCAAGCAGGACTGGTGGGAGCGCAGGACAGGCTGGATGTAAGAGAAGGCGAGAGAGCTGCGTCATTCACTCTCTAGCCACAGACGTAACACGATGAATGGTACTTAAGAAGGCTGGAGTGGCTACCAAAATCATGGAGGAAAAAAAATACCCCATCTTCTTTTAACACGAACAATCGGTTTAGTAATTTCCAAGAGCATATTACGACATCAAAGAACTGTGTACCAAAGCCTTGTGGAAGACGAAAATGTATGGACTGGGGGTTTATCCCAACCCTGAATTTCATTCGAGGAGGAAGTTTCCACCAGGGTTGGTTCACTGCTCTAATGGCAGACTACTGTTACATGACACAGGAGATCAGTAGGCAAGCTGTAGTGAACTGAACCAGAGGCTTTGATGCCACACACTCTCCGCTGGGTCTGGGGAAGGAAGGAAAGAGGGTGTCGTCCTACAGCTGTTCGTTTCAATATTTGGGCAGCTGTTACGGTAGATATTATGGGAAATTTCATATAGGCTCAACACCCGAGATGCTGGAGGTTAGTAAAGCAACACGAGAGCATTAACATGCCTTTAAAGAATAACCTTCAGCTTCCAGAAGACCATCTTTCCGTGAATGATTCGACACGTTCTCCCGCAGTGAACATCTTTACGTGACGTGGTTGGGTTCCATTGTGGGAACTGTCGCAGAAAATGAAAGAAGTGCGGGAGGAAGAAAAATATATGGTCAAGTTTCGAAAGAAGTTTTGAGAATGATTCTTTGACTTGAGAAAGTTTTGAGCTTTAAAGTTCACAGTAACCCGTCTTCCGCTAGTGGGCCACAGTGTCTCAGGGGAACTTGGCAGAAGAAATAAAATCTTAAGCTTCAGGAAAACTTATTCTTAAGAGGAAAATTCCCCTATGTGGTGATGTGACGTTTGATCCATACCTAGAACGAAATTATCCCAAACTTAATCTTTTACCTCGAAAGTCCTTTCTAAAGTTTGGGACATCGTATCCTTGAGAACAATATTTCTAGCCCTAGACCACATAAGAAAAAAAAAAATAATACTACGCCCTCAACTTATTTGACACACGCGCACGAACACAATACCCGCTTTCGCTACGACCCTCTTCCTTGCTCCAGATTTTGACGCAGCGCCTCGAACTAAGACGACCCCGAGTGTAAGTGAGGAGCACCCAGGGAACGCGGAATACTTTGGGTACGTGCAAGTACGCGCGGTAGGAGAAGGAGCCTTGGAGGCTGAGGTGAATCACGAGATGGATGAGGAGGAGGAGGCCAGCAGCAGCAGGTTCCTGGGTACGTTAGAGTGTAGAGGGGAACGAGTGGTGGACACACCGTCCGTTTTTAAAAGTATGGTAGTTCCGGGGGCGTTGCATGGATGTGGGAGGAACGAAACGCTTGAGAATGGTTTGTGGCGTAAGGTCAGGCTGGTGGTGTGAACACACAACACTCACAGAAAGAGGTGAGGTGGGGTGGGTTAACCTATCCTGCTCGAAGAGGGCCGACCACACAGTGTGGTGAGATGGCTCGGTCATAAAGAGAGGATGAGTGAGGAGCGACGAATCAAATAAAAAAAAAAAAGGATCTCTGTGTCGGTCGCAGAGGGAGAGACACACAGGACAGGATATGGATAGATGGAGTGAAAGGAGGCTTAGGGATGTAGGGGACCTGGATGGACATTCAGGAGGACGAGAAAAGGGGGGGGTGACGTTGGAAAGAAAGAACTGGAACGCTGTGGTAGAAGGTGGGCGACGTGCTCGAAATGGGCGGAACCAGAGGAAGTGAAGCAGTCAAGGTAAACATGAAGTAGCCTGCAGGGCTCGGCTATAGATGGTAACACCCCCCTTCCCCCCAGCCTAAGATATATATCATACGTGACAGTTACACGTTCGATCTTGGCCAGACGACAGTGGCCCAGTATTCATTCCTGGCTGATGTTGTCTCGCAAAAGCTTTGGAAAAGGCAGCTCGGTATGTTATCATCATCTGTAATAATGGTGATGACTGGGGGCCAAAAGTCCTCCTCCCGTCCAATGGTGATGACTGGGGGCCAGAAGTCCTCCTCCCGCCCAACGGGGCCCAAAAGTCCTCCTCCCGTCCAATGGTGATGACTGGGGGCCAAAACTCCTCCCGTCCAATGGTGATGACTGGGGGCCAGAAGTCGTCCTCCCGTCCAATGGTGATGACTGGGGCCAAAAGTTCTTCTCCCGTCCAACGGTGATGACTGGGGCCCAAAAGTCGTCCTCCCGTCCAACAGTATACAAGCGACCCCCCACACTCCCACCTCCTCAGCGCCACAGTGGGAGGGAGGGGGGAAAATCGCCCTATAAAACAGCGTAGAACATCCAGCCTGCACAACACTCGCCAGAACACTTGTCCTCCTTCAACCAACACAGCCACACAAACTCGCCTCAGTTGAGACATTATCAGCGTCGTGATTGCAAGTGGGGGTGGTGGTGGTGTGGGGTGGGGGTGGTGGGGGTCTCTCTCTCTCTCTCTCTCTCTCTCTCTCTCTCTCTCTCCCAGGTGTACGTAACACAGGATATACCAGAGTAGAAACTCCCAAGGTTCCTAGACCATAGTAGGAGTAGGAAGAAGGAAATATCCACAATGACTAGCCAGAACTGGGGGCGTGTGTGTGTGTGTGTGTGTGTGTGTGACGCTGTAGGAAACCTTTTTCACCACGACCGATACGACTCCCGAGGGACGAGAAAAACCCATACTGCGTCCCAACTTTCACCCTTCAGCCTTGGTTTGCATGTAGAGAGAAAGAGAGACCTCGTATAACACTGTGTTCATCCCCATATGTAACACAATGCCCCGTAGTAGACGACAGGAGGAGCGAAGACTTCACTGCTGAAGAGTTTCACGTCACACCATCAAGTGTCTGTGTGTGTGCGCTCATGAACTCCTTCGCCAGGGAGATCGTTCCCCAGAGCTGGCCAGAGAGGGTCGATCGCTCCCCCCACCCACAAGGCCAGCGGGTGGGCGGGCGGGCCCGAGGTAGGCGCTGCGCGCATCTCGTGCCGCCCAACCACCACCACCACCAACCCACACCGGACGTCCGCTGTGGGAACGCTGACGTAAACACGGCGGGCTCGACCCGTCTACATGCGATGACGCAAGCGGCGGCCGCCGGCGGGCGAGCGGGTGGCCAGACTCGTGGAAGGGTTACTGAGGACTTGGAGGACCCCAGGGCCAGGCTGGACATTAACTAGTCAGCCAGCACAGGTCAGAGGGGGGACCTCGGCTCGCGAAGGTCAAGACATCTTTTTGTCCACCTGGAACACAACGGAGTATAATCTGCCAGCGAAGTACCCCACGGGAGTATGATCTGCTGGCGAACTACCTGCTGGAGTATATTCTCCTGGCGAACTACCTGCCGGAGTATGATCTGCTGGCGAACTACCTGCCGGAGTATATTCTCCTGGCGAACCATCGCCAAGGCGTACGATTTGCTGGGCGAACTATCAACTGGGGTATATTCTCCTGGCGAACTATCCCCCCCAAAAAAAAAGAATAACTGGCTAACGATGCATCTGGAGGTGTATAACGCTGACGAACACTTTACGGGAGTGTGATCCACTGACGGACAAGCTGCGGGAGCATGATCAGCTGGCGAGCTGCCACTGGGGTTGTTGTTCCCTGGCCAACTGTTCTACGTTCATGAAGTAGAAACTGGATTGTTCGATTACTTCCGCAATCATTATCCCAGTGGCTGGATCAATCATTATCCCAGTGGCTGGATCAATCATTATCCCAGTGGCTGGATCAATCATTATCCCAGTGGCTGGAGCAATCATTATCCCAGTGGCTGGATCAATCATTATCCCAGTGGCTGGATCAATCATTATCCCAGTGGCTGGATCAATCATTATCCCAGTGGCTGGAGCAATCATTATCCCAGTGGCTGGAGCAATCATTATCCAAGTGGCTGGAGAAGCCATTACCCAGTGGCTGGAGCAAGCATTATCCCAGTGGCTGGATCAATCATTATCCCAGTGGCTGGAGCAACCATTATCCCACTGGCTGGGGCAACCATTATCCCAGTGGCTGGAGCAATCATTATCCCAGTGGCTGGATCAATCATTATCCAAGTGGCTGGAGCAACCATTATCCCAGTGGCTGGATCAATCATTATCCCAGTGGCTGGATCAATCATTATCCCAGTGGCTGGATCAATCATTATCCCAGTTGCTGGAGCAATCATTATCCCAGTGGATGGAGCAATTATTATCCCAGTGGATGGAACAATCATTATCCCAGTGGCTGGAGGAGCCATTATCCCAGTGGCCGGAGCAATCATTATCCCAGTGGCTGGAGCAATCATTATCCCAGTGGCTGGATCAATCATTATCCCAGTGGCTGGATCAATCATTATCCCAGTGGCTGGAGCAATCATTATCCCAGTGGCTGGAGCAATCATTATCCCAGTGGCTGGAGCGATCATTATCCAAGTGGCTGGAGAAGCCATTATCCAGTGGCTGGAGCAAGCATTATCCCAGTGGCTGGAGCAATCTCCTCACTGATTGGGGTAACCATATTCCCACTATCTGGAGCAACCATCATCCCACTGGCTAAAGGAACCATCTTCCTATTGGCTGAAGAAACCACCATCCCACTGGCTAAAGAAACTATCGTCCCACTGGGTAAAGGAACCATCTTCCTATTGGCTGAAGAAACCACCATCCCACTGGCTAAAGAAACTATCGTCCCACTGGGTAAAGGAACCATCTTCCTATTGGCTGAAGAAACCACCATCCCACTGGCTAAAGAAACTATCGTCCCACTGGGTAAAGGAACCATCTTCCTATTGGCTGAAGAAACCACCATCCCACTGGCTAAAGAAACCATCATCCCACTGGCTAAAGGAACCATCTTCCTATTAGCTGAAGAAACCATCATCCCACTGGCTGCAGCAACCACCCTCCCACTGGCCGCAGCAACCACCCTCCCACTGGCTGCAGCAACCACCCTCCCACTGGTTGGAGCAACCACCCTCCCACTGGCTGCAGCAACCACCCTCCCACTGGCTGCAGCAACCACCCTCCCACTGGCTGCAGCAACCACCCACCCACTGGATGGAGCAACCACCCTCCCACTGGCTGGAGCAACCACCCTCCCACTGGCTGGAGCAACCACCCTCCCACTGGCTGGAGCAACCACCCTCCCACTGGCTGGAGCAACCACCCTCCCACTGGCTGGAGCAACCACCCTCCCACTGGTTGGAGCAACCACCCTCCCACTGGCTGGAGCAACCACCCACCCACTGGCTGGAGCAACCACCCTCCCACTGGCTGGAGCAACCACCCTCCCACTGGATGGAGCAACCACCCTCCCACTGGCTGCAGCAACCACCCTCCCACTGGCTGCAGCAACCACCCTCCCACTGGTTGGAGCAACCACCCTCCCACTGGCTGGAGCAACCACCCACCCACTGGATGGAGCAACCACCCTCCCACTGGCTGGAGCAACCACCCTCCCACTGGATGGAGCAACCACCCTCCCACTGGCTGCAGCAACCACCCTCCCACTGGCTGCAGCAACCACCCTCCCACTGGCTGGAACAACCACCCTCCCACTGGCTGCAGCAACCACCCTCCCACTGGCTGCAGCAACCACCCTCCCACTGGCTGCAGCAACCACCCTCCCACTGGCTGCAGCAACCACCCTCCCACTGGATGGAGCAACCACCCTCCCACTGGCTGCAGCAACCACCCTCCCACTGGCTGCAGCAACCACCCTCCCACTGGCTGCAGCAACCACCCTCCCACTGGCTGCAGCAACCACCCTCCCACTGGATGGAGCAACCACCCTCCCACTGGATGGAGCAACCACCCTCCCACTGGCTGGAGCAACCACCCTCCCACTGGATGGAGCAACCACCCTCCCACTGGCTGGAGCAACCACCCTCCCACTGGATGGAGCAACCACCCTCCCACTGGATGGAGCAGATGCATGACAAAACTCCACGTCACTTCGAAAACAATTATAATTGTTCTGGGAAAACATTTGAATCGAGTGGCGCAAGGTCTGGGCGGGACAGCTGATCATATGGGACAGCTGATTACCCAGAGCAGCTGACATCCCTCACAACAGCTGACCTCGTGGAGGGACGTGACGTGAGGAGGAGGACCGCTGATCCCGTGGCAGGGCCTGGCCCCAGGTGTGGTCCACTGCTGGTGGAGGAGGATGGACGGAGGGAGGGAGGGGGATGATGATGATGGAGGCGAGGCAGCGGAGAGGGATGAATGGAGGGAGGGAGAGGGGAGGGAGGGAGGGAGAACGGAGAGGGGAGGAGGAGGAGGAGGAGGAGGAGGAGGAGAAGACGAGGTGAGGAAAACGTTGCTTGACGAAGGCCGGGGCTGAGGCGGGAGGAGACCCGCTTCCGGTTACCACGCCCCTCGTCATTCTTTCCTTCCTTCCTTCCTTCTTTCCTTCCTACTCCTCCCTCTCTCTCTCTCCCTTCCTACTCCTTCCTCATCTCTCCTTGATGGTTGCCTGTGCGCCGTTAACGGCCCTTAACGAGGCCGCTCTTCGGAACGATTGTTTGAGACTTTTGGAGGAAAAGTTCAGTCTTGATTCCTTCCTCTGTTGTGACTTGGTCTCTTGTGTGTGTGTGTGTGTGTGTGTGTGTGTGTGTGTGTGTGTGTGTTGGTACCAAAACAAAGCCACTACCCCTTGCTGGGGTGTCAAGACCCCTCCGTTCCCCTAACAAGGGTACCAGAAGACCCCCACTCCCCCAGTACATCCGCCTGGGGGACATCAGGACTTGGGGGCACTAAAAGACCCCCAGTACCCCACCTGCCTGGACCCCTCGTGCCCCATCTGGGGGAGGAGGGGCACGCACGAGGACCGACGGCACCCCTACCTGGAGGCATGAGGACCCCAACACTCTCTGGGGCACCACAACCCCCCAGGATCCCCATCTGGGGCACCACAACCCCCCCAGGATCCTCATCTGGGGCACCATAACCCTCCCTCCAGGATCCCCATCTGGGGCACCACAACCCCCCCAGGATCCCCATCTGGGGCACCACGATCCCCCCCCCAGCACCCCCACTAAAGAACCCACAACCCCTGTATGGGGTTCGTCAGGACCCCCCCAGCACCCACGTCTGGGTTCTTCAGTACCCACGCCGACAGGAATATGACCCCCTCCCCCCCCAGCTTGGGAGAAACAGGACCTCCTCAGCTTGGGGGCATCAACCCCCCCCCCCCCCCTTCTCCAGTCTGGGGGCACTATGACCCCCCCAAGCCTAAGGGCAAGAGGACCCCACTCCTGGGGGCATCAATCAGGATCCATCCCCCCCAGTGCTGGGGGCACCAAGCCTCCTCTCCCCCCCGGCTCGGTGCCTCCCCCTGACACATATAAACAAGGTTGTGCCAGACGCAGCCACCAGTCGTCCGTCTGTCGAGTGCTGCGCCGCGCGCCTCCCCCTCCCCACGCCCGCCCCCCACGCCCCAGCTTGATGCCGCTCCCACGCCCTGCTACTAACACACACCTCGCTTTGCGCTCCGGACCAAACTAGTGGCCAACAGTTTCCCCCCTTCCGTTGCCCAACCCTTTTCCTATCGGAGTCAGCGATGCGAAGTGCGCATGCTGGCGAACTGACAATCTTCGTCATCATCAGTGATCCATAGCCAAGTGTATATATATATATATATATGTGTGTGTCTGTGTGTGGTGTGTGTTCCGTGAAGTGTTTCCTTGTGCTACTGAGTGACTGCTGATTTTAAGTTATTGAACATCGACGAGTCTTATTTAAGTTCCGTCTCGTTGGATGATCCGCTATACAGAACAATAGAGAGAGAGACTCGTGAGACATCTGTTTCCGGCAAGACTTCGCATCCATCTTCGCCACACAAGAGCAGTTCAGAACCCGTGTTGTTGAGATCTGGGTCCAGTGGTCGCTGGCAGAGTGACCTGTCTGGCGCATCAAGACGAGTGGAAACTTATTTCCTCACAGCGACTAACATTTCCACATTAATTATATCTAGATTTCTCAAGGGTACGAGACAAGGGGTGACTGCCAGTGCTTCGGTCGTCTAGATTTCTCAAGGGTACGAGACAAGGGGGGACTGCCAGTGCTTCGGTCGTCTAGATTTCTCAAGGGAACGAGACAAGGGGGGACTGCCAGTGCTTCGATCATCTAGATTTCTCAAGGGTACGAAACAAAAGGACCGCAAGTGCTTCAAGTGCTTCAGTCGAACTCCTGGAACGAACCACTCTCGACCGTACCCTGAGACTTTCCATATCTGGTTCGTGTTCCAAGTGCCCTTCTCTTGTTTAGTCGGACACTTTCCAGTCAACAGCTCTGGTAGTGTCTAGGTCTTCGACTCGAGAGCTGCGCCACTGCCAGCAGCGCGCGCGCAGTAGGACCATCTTCGAACTGTCGTCTGTGTCATAGTCCCACATCACTAGACGCCCACGAAACAAAAACAAAGGCTCGGCACCAGGCAGCGAAGCCTTTGAGATACGAACCATTTTCGTATTGCATTCATCGCCGAAGATATTCGAGCAACGCTGACCAGGGATTCTGGTGTCTGAGGATCTATCTTCTATCCTTTCACCGACCGATAGTCATCCTAGACGACCCCCCCTATCCACGTCCTGGTTCTCAAGGCACGAGAGGGCCTTCTATCCGGCGCCCGTGGCTATACAACGAGTCATTCCACACATCCGTCTAGCGTTTGGTCGTCTCGCGCCCACAGTTCGCAGGGAACTCCAACGAGGCGTTCACTGCAGCGTCGAGGCGTCGGGCGGGCGTCCCGAGGGGCACCCGAGAAAGATGCTCTCCCTCCAGGAACTCCGGGAGTCGCTGAAGATGGCGGAGCAGCTGGCACGCCTCTCCCTCTGCCCTGAGTCAGGGGGCCAGGAGGCGCCCCAGCTGGGCCAAAGGGAAACCAAGCCTTACGTCCCGCCCAAGCAACTCCTCCTCTACCTCGTCAGGTGAGTGTCCGTGAGAGAGAGAGAGAGAGAGAGAGAGAGAGAGAGAGAGAGAGAGAGAGAGAGAGAGAGAGAGAAATGAATGAAGGATCAGACAGGCCCATTAAAAAAGAAAAAAAAAAAAACACGAACAACAGTGACGCATACACGCGCGAAGAGAGAGCAAGCGATTTCTTAAACCCTCCCCAAGGTTAGTCTTTTGCCGCAGTCAAACATTACATTTCCCTGTTAACTCCGCGCCGCCGAGATGTCCAACTTTTACTCGAAAGTGTGTGTGTTCCAATGTTGGAGACCCCAGAGGACGCAGCGCTGGCTCACCCACCCGTCCGTCCGGGTCCTCTGGCGGGAAAAAACGTTTCCCCCAACAATCTGTGTTGTTGATTATTCCCGCCGTCTGTCGAAGCCGCTGCCCCCGCGCGCTGCCCCGCCCCCCCTGTCCGTTCCGTGTGGGCTGGCACTGACTTCCGCTTCCTGATCCACCATCTTCCCGATGTCAGAGATCAAGGACGACCCCCCCCTCCTCCTTAACCCCCCCTTCTACTCCTTCTCTTGGCTAGGGATCTGAACAAGGTCGTACATGGTAGCAATTACTCCCTTCGGTCCCACCCTCCCACACCCACACACCCACACACCTGTCCTCCTCCCCCAGCGGGGCGGGAGGCGTGTCCAGTCCAAGGTCTGTGTGTGTGTGGGAGGGTTTTGTTCTGAGGAACATCTCGCGATGCGTTGGTCGAGTGTGTGGCTGTGCTGGGCCAAGTTCAAGGCCGAACAGACGGACGGACGGACGCCCGTCCTGACACAGACAGAACACCGGGGTAAATATTTACCGTTCCTGTAAAGAAAACGAGGTAAATCTTCCCGCCAAATCTGTAAATTGTTTACATAATTGTTTAGGCAAATATGTTTGTGCTACATGTTGTTTATTCGTCCTCGGTGAAACCTCGTTAACACTCGTTTAACAACAACAAAAAGACGTTTGGTATCATTTAACAAATATCCGGCCTGGATTCGCTAAGGGGTTAACAAAACTAAAAGAATTTGTAATTATTTTACAACAAAGAGATTTCTTAACGTATCATTACCATCCTGGGAAATAAAAGAAACAATTAAAATTCCTCCGTCTTTTTTTTTTTTTTTCCTAGGTGGATCGTCGGCCACGACAGTGTTGACGGTAAGGGTTATTTTCCCGTAGTTCATCAATTATTTCTTCTTCCCAGGAGGTGCTACGAAAGCAACAGTTATGCAAGAGGCAATCTTCTACCTCCAGAAGGCCTCACAACACACGACTGTCTCCCGTAAGGCGTAAGAACACACGAGAGTGTACACACACCCGGAGGAGCCACACGCCGCTACACAGGGAGTGTTGCTACACTTAACATACACCCATGGGCGAATAGCAGGAAATATGTCATATACAGCATGAGCGTAAAGAGGGTCAAAGAGACGTTAATCTCAAGATTTTCCTATAATCTTAAGTCCTATTTGTCTCAAAAACTCGGGTGGATACTGCCTGGGTAACACCCCCTCCAGAAGAATCTCTCTCTCTCTCTCTCTCTCTCTCTCTCTCTCTCTCTACACACACACACATATATATATATATATATATATATATATATATATATATATATATATATATATATATATATATATATATATATACTTCCTATTCCGGGAGGCCCCTGTATCCTATGCAGCACTCAGGAAGCTGGTCACGTCCATCGGTCGACACCACAAGTCATAAGGTGTTGTGTGTCTGCGTCTATGTGCAGAAAGTGGCTCCTGGTTAGCAAATACTCGGTGTCTTCTTTATGGTCCTTGCATCGTGGCCATGAAGCGCCTTTTGGGATAGACGAGGTCGTGAGTGTAAGGAGGAAAGTGTGACTCGAGCTTGTCTAGGGAGTGTGGTTTCTAATGGTTGTAAGTCTGGTGGGTTTTGGAGTTTAAAACCGAGTTGGGAGGTCGGCTGTTTCGTTCTTGTCGGGTTATTTCAGTGTGTTTGAATTCTGTTCATGTTATATTTACTGGGCGTAGGTGAGACCTGTGGGAAACGGTTAACTAAAGTGTGAAGCAGAGGGTAAGTGTTTCATTTCTAACCTGTGAGTTTGTGGTTAGCTGTAGAGTGGTTTGAGTGGGAGGGGTTTAGTGCTGTTGCATAGAATTGAGTGCCGAGTATGCTGAAGTGGGACTGTACTGTAAGTATCTCTATTTCATTGTGAAGGCGTTGGAGTATTTTGTGTCTTGCTGCTTTGTTATATTTGCTTTTGAGAGGGTGGAATCACTGAGCAGGTGAGCCATAGTTTGAAGTGGAGCGGATGAATTGCTGGTATAGGATGTTAAAGGGATTCTTTTTCTAGTCCAAATCTGGTGCCACTTAGTGTATAATGGAGTTAAGTTTGTGTGTTGCTTTTATGTTGATGTTATTAGTGTGGGGAGTGAAAGCCATGTGTGAGTCGTATATGACTGTCCACTCAAGGTGACAGGAGGGTGTGAACTGGATTCGTGTGTCTAGGTTTTTTAAAAAAGAGTGACAGAAGACCTCCGTCGAGATGCTGACTTTCTGTCTTGGTTGAGCCACTGTTGCAAATGCGTAATGTAATATGTTTGGTGTTGCTACTGTGGTGTCAGGGATCAGGGGTGTTGTGATGCGACTGTGAGGTTGTCGGCATACGAAGGGGCCTGTATGTTGAGGTTTGCCTGAGGCGTGTATTAGAAGTGGAGGGGACAGAGTGACGGAGTACACAATATTGGAAATGGAAGGATGGAGTTAAAAAGACTTTGCGCTCGGGACCTGAGGGTGCAATGGAGCGATGTGGTATACAGGGGGCGACGTCGTGCTGTCAATGAACTGAAACAGGGCCTTATGAAGCAGCCACAAGAAACCATGGAAAGGCCTGAGGTGGGCCTGGTCGTAAATAGGGAGCTGTGATTTCGGTGCATTACACAACATGACAGCTAGAGATTGGATGCGAGTGGAGGAGGTCTTTTCTGGCGCTACTTCGCTAACGCGGGAATATCGTGTTATGGCGAACACGACCCTGTTGACACGATCCTATGGCTCCAGGAACACGGGCACATCTCATACCCCAGCCGGGAATACAACCTGGTACATGGTACTGTGTGTGGTGGATCAGGTAGACCCAGTCAGCCCTATGGAAAAAGGGGTGGTAATCTCTCAGAGAAATCCAGGTTGTCTGCTTACCTGAGAGGATAAGATACAAAGTTACTTCACCAGCGAGGGAAGACTGCGCGCGCGCGCGTGTGTGTGTGTGTGTGTGTGTGTGTGTGTGTGGACTGCGACACACGATGGGAGGAACAACACGCTGCCGATCCATATGTCGTCATACTTGATTCGTGCAATGACATCATAAGGACGTTCACCCATGATCAGAGCAGTTGTAATCATGAGGATAATGATGATGATGTGAAGCGTCTGGGCTTAACTATGGAAAGGTCTGTGGGGACCTGGATGTGGAAAGGGAGCTGTGGTTTCGGTGCATTACACATGACAACTAAAGACTGAGTGTGAACGAATGTGGCCTTTCTTCATCTGTTCCCGGCGCTACCTCGCTGAAGCGGAAAAAAAAACGAACAAGTATAAACGAACTGACACAATAATAATAATAATAATAATAATAATAATAATAATAATAATAATAATAAATAAATAATTTTTTTATTTTGTTTTCATATTTGATCGCCGTTTCTCGCGTAGCGAGGCAGGGTAAGAAATACATCCACTCCCTAACTCATGTATAATGCAGCGAAACCAGAGTCATCCAATCCATAGCCAAGCCCCACGGATCTTTTCGTGGTTTTCCCTGACCGTTTCATACACCCTAGTTCCGACCAATGACACCACATCGCTCTAATTCGCTCTATCCCGTGCACGCCGCACATCTTCTTGCATGTTCAGGCCCCGATGCCTCAAAGCATTTTTCATTCCATACTTCATCTCCAAGGTTTTTATCTTGTTACTTTCGCATATTCCACGTATATCCTCAGTCGGTCTCTTTACACTCAATCCTTTTTTTTTTTTTTTTTGCTTTTTTTTAAGTTGGAGGCTCCAGTCGCTCACAGTTCCCACATCAAGGCCGGTCCTTAATTGAAATATAGAGAGGATTATGAAAGGCTAAAAAAAAAGAAGAGGCGAGGGAAAGTATTTAAGAATCCTAGAGGAAGTGAAAAACCTATCTTTTAACATGTGTCAGGTCATAGTTATTGGGACAAACATGAGATGGTAGAAAGTTCTAAAGCTTCGAGGTGTAGAGGAAGAAACAGTGATCAAAACGGCCCACCCCTCAGATACCAACGGTCACATAGTAATCATATGACACAACAGCTTGTCGAGTGGTTTCGCAAGCGGTGGGGGTACACAGGCAGCCAACTCTCAGGAGCGAAAACCAAAGTAATATCCACAGAGAAGGGAAAGTGAACCAACATAGCGGCGTACAGCAAGCGGGTCAAATATTGAAGTTAGCGTGGAAGAGTTTACAAGTCGGACCGCTTTCTGTCAATTAAGGATGCAAAGCTAGAACCACCCCGGATGCGAAGGCAATCCTTTGTATAAAAGGAGCAACTATTCAGTGGAAAGAGAATTTCGACATCTAAACAGGACTCCCAAATCTTTTAAGACAGACTGAACTATTTCCGTTATGTGGAGTTTCCAGGAAAGAGCGGATGTTATAGTCTCACCAAGAATGTTCAGCGAGTCGAGAGGTAGAATTGTAGAACTATCAGAGAGGAAACTTGAAGAACTTCGATAGAGAGATGGGTATAAACTGGGTCTTAGAGGCATTAAACTTCACCGAACTTCGTCTTCCCCACTGAGATATCCTGTCCAAGTTAGAGTTTGTTGAGGAAGTTGTGTCGAAGCGAGATGTAGATCGAATGCGACGAAAAAGGAGCAGAATTGAAAGATGTGAAGGAATGCAATGTTGCGTCGTCAGCGTACGAGTGCATTGGGTTATTTGTATAAGAGCGGAATTCGTGGATATAAAGGGAGAAGAAAAAAAGTGCAGGGGACAGGACAGAACCTTGAGGAACACCGCTGTTGATGGAGAAGGGAGGCTAATCCATGAACGACTATGGAGATAGATCGGTCAGAGAGCCAAGTGAGGGAAGGAAGCCAAAACATGGGAGTTTAGAGATGAGACCCCAATGCCTCACCCCTGTCAAAAGCCTTGGATATGTCAAGGGCAACTACACATGACTCCCCAAAATCAATCAGGGATGATGACCAGACATTAGTAAGATGGGAAGGAATATCACCAGTGGGTCTCGCCTTGCGGAAGCCAAACTTGTGATCAGAGAGAAGACTGTGATTTTTGAGGTGTTTAAGGATATGGGAGTTGAAAGGGGGGATCCAAAGACTTTGGAAATGGTTGATGTCAAAGCAACAGGGCAATAGATCAAAGGGGTTATTCCACTCAGCTTTGTTGAGATGGCGATATTTTGAAGGGGCTGCTGGAGTGGAAGGTACTATTGAAATAGACACATCTATTAGTGTGTGATCAGATGAACCAACTGGTCGCGAGACTTTGTTATAGCGGGATGGATTAGAGGTGAAAACAGATCTAGAATATTAGGAAGACCATGTGAGAGGTGGGATGTGGACTAATGATAGAAGGGTAGTGAGTGGTGGAATGAGGAAGTTCAATTGATAGTAAGAGAGAAAATGGAGATGTATGGACGGTATCTGTAAGAAAGGAGTGCGGCTGATTGGGAGGAGTACGAGAGTAAGGTGTAAGAGCTGAAAGCACTGGACAGGTAGTGAGGTGAGAGAGTATTGTTGAAGGAGAATGAGAATAAGTCTTAGATGAGCATTGTGAGGAGGATGAGGGAACCAACAGGAACGATGGTGAGGGAAACGGATGGAGAAGGGACGACAGACGTAGAGTATGATGATAGCGTGGCTTATGTCGTGGGACTGGGGGGAGGTGGCATGCGAAGTGAGAGATTTATGGCAAAAAGGGACGGTGAAAAGAAAGGAGGTGCTGGAAACCCTTGCATAAGATGAAATCTGGAAAAGCTTCAGGAGAGATGAGACTGAAGTTGAGTTTCTCGGAGAAAGATTGTGATTATGACCGGTTCGTCAGGATGTTCAGCTGGTCCGTGACCTAAGGTGAGGTATCTGGGGGGCTACCGGGCTGTACATTTAGTGCTGCCCTTGTGAAATGAGGGGATGAAGGTAGCAGAAATGAATGCAGATATCTTAACGGGTTCGCTAAGTACACCTGAAGAGTGTAGCTGACTAGAGAGGCTCAATATGGTTGTAAGGGAAACATAAACTGCTTGTGGACCAAATGTGAGCCTTGAAAAAAAATGAGAAATACTTGGAGGGAAAGAGAGAGGAGAGAGAGAGAGAGAGAGAGAGAGAGAGAGAGAGAGAGAGAGAGAGAGAGAGAGAGAGAGAGAGAGAGAGAGAGAGAGAGAGAGAGAGAGAAGAGAAAAGAGAAAGGAAGAGAAGAGAAGAGAAGAGAGAGAGACCGCCCGTAGTGGAAGGCACGACGGGTATATAGGGAGAAATGGAGAGTAACTGAATGCCGTGAGATGTTTCATGGAGAGTAACTGAATACCGTGAGATGTTTCTAACGGAAGAGAACACCATGTGTGAGAATATAGGAAGGGAAGAAAATGCCTACCTCTCAGTATCCAGTTGTGGACCACGTGAGGAGTGTGTGATGTCTGCATGACATTTTGATGTCCGTGGGGGGGCGGGCGCGAGGTGTGGGAGGTAATTGCTACGGTCTTGGCGTAAGGAACAGCTTCGCAGTACGCTGGCAGTAGAGGGTGTAGGAAGAGGCCATAGCAGGTAGAATGATATGGTTGTTTACAGATGATATGATTCTATGGAACACAAAGTCCGTAAGAGAGTCTGGGAGAGTATGGAAAAGGAGATAGGTAAGAGAGGGAGATAAGGAAAAAAACCGAGATCCATCGTGAGGGAATAAGAGGCAGTGGGGTTGAAGGGAAATAAGGTAGTTGCAAACCGAGTCTGAATTGGAAGGACCTGGAGTAAGTGGAGTGCATTAGGTACTTGGGAATACATGTGGATGGAACCTTAAGTGGAGGGAGGGAGGGAAAGTGGGGTTGAAGTGAGCTAAGGTGGATGAGGAAGCGCTAAGGTTTTGGCGTACGTTTAAGGTAATGTGGATAGAGAGTTCTGGTGGGTCTTGAAGACATATAGAAAGGACAACATGAATGAAGACTGACGTAAGATTCGTGGGTGACGTAAGATTCGTTGGGGGAGGCGATGGAAATATGGAGCGGGGGGGGGGGGGGGGAGAGACTTGGAATTTCAGGGTCGGAACAATCAAGTGGGTGAGAAGTACACATGTGGTAGAATAAACTGGAGTGATGTGGTATATGGGGGGCGACGTTCAGTGATCTAGCCAAATCAGGGCGTACGACTCAAGTAAGACACAACAGAGAGCAGTCTGTGTGGGTGGGTGGTTAGTTAGCTGTGAATGGTAGGCACTTGTCCTGGTACACAATACTTGGTAACTAGGGAGAGTGTGTGGTTAAACGAGTGTATTTTCTACTCGATCATCATCTACTTCGCAAAGATAGGGTAGACAGTTAGGGATACGAGGGTCATCAACATCATTAGACTATCATTATTAACTTGATGATGTCAAATGACTGATATAGGAACCTGATATAATTAAATGGTACTTGTCACACTCATACATTCTCACAAACGTTTACTTTACATAGTACGATAATGGAATTTACCGACCATTATTATAATGACCCGTCAAAAACCTTCATTTTACCGACCAGTTACATATATTATAATGACCCGTCAAAACCTTCATTTACCTACCAGTTACGTATATTATAATGACCCGTCAAAAACCTTCATTTTACCGACCAGTTACATATATTATAATGACCCGTCAAAAACCTTCATTTTACCGACCAGTTACATATATTATAATGACCCGTCAAAACCTTCATTTACCTACCAGTTACGTATATTATAATGACCCGTCAAAACCTTCATTTACCTACCAGTTACATATATTATAATGACCCGTCAAAACCTTCATTTACCGACCAGTTACATATAATGACCCGTCAAAAACCTTCATTTACCGACCAGTTACATATATTATAATGACCCGTCAAAACCTTCATTTACCTACCAGTTACGTATATTATAATGACCCGTCAAAACCTTCATTTACCTACCAGTTACATATATTATAATGACCCGTCAAAAACCTTCATTTTACCGACCAGTTACATATAATGACCCGTCAAAAACCTTCATTTACCGACCAGTTACATATATTATAATGACCCGTCAAAACCTTCATTTACCTACCAGTTACGTATATTATAATGACCCGTCAAAACCTTCATTTACCTACCAGTTACATATATTATAATGACCCGTCAAAAACCTTCATTTCAATCCGCGTTTTTTGTTAGAGTTCTCGTTTTTCTTACAGGGATAACTCGAGCATTGTGGAGAGGTTATAGAAAACCAGGGGCTGTAGAAAACTAAGTCCCATGTAGCGATCAATAACTGTTGTCTAATAACAAGGAGTGACAGGGGTGCTTTCTGACCTAGTGGTGTGACCCTGATACGGTGGAGTGACCTTGACCCAGTGGAGTGACCTTGACCCAGAGGGGTGACCCCTTATCTAGCGTAGATGATCTTTTGACCACTGTGGACGGTAAGATACCTTCCCACTGTGGACGGTAAGATACCTTCTCACTGTGGACGGTAAGATACCTTCCCACTGTGGACGGTAAGATACCTTCTCACTGTGGACGGTAAGATACCTTCCCACTGTGGACGGTAAGATACCTTCCCACTGTGGACGGTAAGATACCTTCCCACTGTGGACGGTAAGATACCTTCCCACTGTGGACGGTAAGATACCTTCCCACTGTGGACGGTAAGATACCTTCCCACTGTGGACGGTAAGATACCTTCCCACTGTGGACGGTAAGATACCTTCCCACTGTGGACAGTAAGATACCTTCCCACTGTGGACGGTAAGATACCTTCCCACTGTGGACGGTAAGATACCTTCCCACTGTGGACGGTAAGATACCTTCCCACTGTGGACGGTAAGATACCTTCCCACTGTGGACGGTAAGATACCTTCCCACTGTGGACGGTAAGATACCTTCCCACTGTGGACAGTAAGATACCTTCCCACTGTGGACGGTAAGATACCTTCCCACTGTGGACGGTAAGATACCTTCCCACTGTGGACGGTAAGATACCTTCCCACTGTGGACGGTAAGAAACCTTCCCACTGTGGACGGTAAGATACCTTCCCACTGTGGACGGTAAGAAACCTTCCCACTGTGGACGGTAAGATACCTTCCCACTGTGGACGGTAAGAAACCTTCCCACTGTGGACGGTAAGATACCTTCCCACTGTGGACGGTAAGATACCTTCCCACTGTGGACGGTAAGAAACCTTCCCACTGTGGACGGTAAGATACCTTCCCACTGTGGACGGTAAGATACCTTCCCACTGTGGACAGTAAGATACCTTCCCACTGTGGACGGTAAGATACCTTCCCACTGTGGACAGTAAGAAACCTTCCCACTGTGGACGGTAAGATACCTTCCCACTGTGGACGGTAAGATACCTTCCCACTGTGGACGGTAAGATACCTTCCCACTGTGGACGGTAAGATACCTTCCCACTGTGGACAGTAAGAAACCTTCCCACTGTGGACGGTAAGATACCTTCCCACTGTGGACAGTAAGAAACCTTCCCACTGTGGACGGTAAGATACCTTCCCACTGCGGACGGTAAGATACCTTCCCACTGTGGACGGTAAGATACCTTCCCACTGTGGACAGTAAGATACCTTCCCACTGTGGACAGTAAGATACCTTCCCACTGTGGACAGTAAGATACCTTCCCACTGTGGACGGTAAGATACCTTCCCACTGTGGACAGTAAGATACCTTCCCACTGTGGACAGTAAGATACCTTCCCACTGTGGACAGTAAGA
The DNA here is from genome assembly GCF_036320965.1 of Panulirus ornatus. Taxonomy (NCBI): domain Eukaryota; kingdom Metazoa; phylum Arthropoda; class Malacostraca; order Decapoda; family Palinuridae; genus Panulirus; species Panulirus ornatus. The sequence goes on from NC_092225.1 coordinate 93,796,451, forward strand.
TACCTTCCCACTGTGGACGGCAAGATACCTTCCCACTGTGGACAGTAAGATACCTTCCCACTGTGGACAGTAAGATACCTTCCCACTGTGGACGGTAAGATACCTTCCCACTGTGGACGGCAAGATACCTTCCCACTGTGGACAGTAAGATACCTTCCCACTGTGGACAGTAAGATACCTTCCCACTGTGGACGGCAAGATACCTTCCCACTGTGGACAGTAAGATGTATCCCCACCTTAGACGGTAAAATACAGTGGACAGTAAGATATCTCCCCACTGTGGACAGTAACATATCTGCCCCACTGTGGACAGCATGACACCTCCCCACTGTGATTAGTAAGATATCTCCCCACTGGAACAAGGAAGCAGCTAATAAAACTCTTTAAATATGTTGTCCCCCCCCCCATCCCCGTAGCCCGAGCTTAACAGATCGCAGGATGAACAAGACCATCAAGGCCCGAGCTTAACAGATCGCAGGATGAACAAGACCATCAAGGCCCGAGCTTAACAGATCGCAGGATGAACAAGACCATTA
>NC_092225.1:93801986-93841986 GCF_036320965.1 Panulirus ornatus
ACAGACCCCAGGAAACGCGTTGTGACGCTACGGGGTCACAACAACCGGAAGGTAACCCGGATATATCGACCAGTTATTGGGGGAAATGTTGACACATTTGTAGGACAAGGTCTCTCGTTATACCCAGGTTACACAATCACAAAGAAAGAAATATACCCAGGTTGCACAATCACAAAGAAAAAATATGGTAATATATTCAATATATATCTTAATATGATAATACATTCAATATATATTCTAATACGATAATATATTTAATATATATTCTAATTTGATAATACATTCAATATACATCTTAATATGATAATGCATTCAATATATATTCTAATACGATAATATATTCAATATATATTCTAATTTGATGATACATTCAATATATATTCTAATATGATAATACATTCAATATATATTTCAACATGATAATATATTCAATATATATTCTAATATGATCATACATTCAATATATATTCTAATACGATAATACAATCAATATACATTCTTATACGATAATACATTCAATATATATTCTAATACGGTAATACAATCAATATACATTCTTATACGATAATACCTTCAATATATATTCTAATACGATAATACAATCAATATACATTCTTATACGATAATACATTCAATATACATCTTAATATGATAATGCATTCGATATATACGTATATATTTTCTCTCTCTTTTCCATAACCTGAACCTCATGTGACGACGCTTTCGTATACAGACAGCGCTCTTAACCAAAGGCCAGACAGACTGTTAATGATGTACATATGGCATGATGTACCAAGTTATGAATGGTTGAAAGCAGCGCCATAGACACGTTTACTAACCGAGCTTAATATATATATATATATATATATATATATATATATATATATATATATATATATATATATATACATATTTTTTTTTTTTTCCAAAAGAAGGAACAGAGAAGGGGGCCAGGTGAGGATATTCCCTCAATGGCCCAGTCCTCTGTTCTTAACGCTACCTCGCTAATGCGGGAAATGGCGAATAGTTTGAAAGAAGAAAAGATATATATATATATATATATATATATATATATATATATATATATATATATATATATATATTTTTTTTTTTTTTTTTTTTTCCAAACTATTCGCCATTTCCCGCGTTAGCGAGGTAGCGTTAAGAACAGAGGACTGGGCCATTGAGGGAATATCCTCACCTGGCCCCCTTCTCTGTTCCTTCTTTTGGAAAATTAAAAAAAAAATATATATATATCGATTCAAGTCCACGGCTGGTTAACATTACCGCCTCCTTCCTTACATGAAAATCTTACATTCCTTGTTTTATTTCTTGACGTTAAGTCATCAGGATAGGTTTCTACTCCCACCACACTGAAGAAACACATTTCTATTCTCCTTTACTATCGCAAAACAGCCTCAGAAGGACCCAGTCATATTCCTGTTATGTGGGAATTCTGTTACGTAAATGTGGCTACCAGGCCACCACGGGAACCAGACCAGCTAACCGAACGTCGATGGTAAATGTTAGAGACTGGTAGATACAGTGGGTAGCACTCCCGACCAGTCCATCACCTGGTAGATACAGTGGGTAGCACTCCCGACGAGTCCATCACCTGGTAGATGCAGTGGGTAGCACTCCCGACCAGTCCATCACCTGGTAGATGCAGTGGGCAGCACTCCCGACCAGTCCATCACCTGGTAGATGCAGTGGGTAGCACTCCCGACCAGTCCATCACCTGGTAGATACAGTGGGTAGCACTCCCGACCAGTCCATCACCTGGTAGATGCAGTGGGTAGCACTCCCGACCAGACCATCACCTGGTAGATGCAGTGGGTAGCACTCCCGACCAGTCCATCACCTGGTAGATACAGTGGGTAGCACTCCCGACCAGACCACGACCAGAGAGAGAGTCGTGGGTGAAGATGGCTCGCTCCAGTCGCTCCCTCCCTCTCTCTACATCCACCAGACGTATATCATCTGGGGGGGAAAAGGAGGGCAAACCTCCAGACTATAAGTGTGTGATTGTCATAGTCATAGGAGGTGGGAACGAATGTGGCTCACCTCTGACAAAAAAGGAGCCACTTAGCCAAGATATATAGAAGACTTTTGAGAAGGACTGAAGGACACAGATCTTAAGTCAGACTAACATACGAGTCCCAGGAAGCAGAAGAAAAAAACAAAAAACAAAGTGTCGTTAGTGAAATAGAATCAAGAAATAACCAAGTATTTCTATCCCTATCTAAAAATGCAGATGAAGGACTAACCATTAACAGCACATCCACTAGAAAGAACTTGAAAGACATCCTCAACACAGGTACGAAACATGCCCTGAAAAGGCGAGATGAGACTCTTTAACATACTACCAGAAAGTTTTATATGCGACTCACAAACCCCCACATCATCCATGAGGAACGGACTTAGTTCAAAAAATCGTACCGACTAAAAGAAAAAAAAACCCCACTGACATGACTCACCCGTCGTCAAGTTTTCAAAGGGGGGGTTCTATTAGGCAAACGCCTGGGGCTTCAAGCCATCAAGAAATCTCCATAACCCAGGACCACATGGTGTCATTACTGGGAGACCATGTCTCCCTCATTTACCTGATCACTGTAGCAAAATCACTGTAGGAATGATGGAAGGGGAGGATATAACGCTGAGGTGATGTACAAAGACTTCGACGTGGACGAACGCCAACACGGTGTCATACCTTATAAGAGAACGCAAGACGGGAACTCCTGGCAAAGCGGGAAAGATGGAATACAAAACATTGGAATGAGCTGATCCCATTACGTCGTCGTGGATCAGACAGTTTCCAACGCCTCTGTGGTAATAGATAGTGTTCAATTCTCTCCCCCGACGAACTGGACGCGCATCTCTACCATTCCTTATTCTCAAAAGCTAGAACTCACGAACACACTAACCACACAGTTTCATGTCATCCTTCTGTATATGGTAATTACAATAAAGAAATGACCCTCCTCTACAGAAAGACGACCCTGAGATATTACCAAGAAAGGAAATGAATCAAGTCTTCACGATGGGTTGCTCAGGATAATATGCCTCGTCTTGGAAAAAGGAAAACTTCAACTATTTTCCGTCACGGGAGATGTGAGGTCATAAACAGAAGAGAATGCGGGACGGAAATGAACAATTGGATGTCTGGACACTTTGATATTTCAAGAGAATCACTGTAAGACACCTCGATATGATCATTTCTGTTGATCTTATCTTCAGCCGACAAGACCTCCTAACAGTTGCCTCTTCCAAAAACACGGTGGGGTGGAGACTGCGGATCTTGAAGATAAGACAAGTCAAACCAGTGCTAATGTTCTTTAGGAGGGAAAAAAAAAAAAAAGTACGCTTGTGGACTTCAGCCATCCTAACCGAACACTGCTAATGATAATTTAGCTCTCAGGGTCAGCGAAATTGCAGGTAGAAACTGCTGTAAAACCTGAAATTCTGGGAACGACTGAAAACACCAACCGACTCACATTCTCTGAAGTGCAGACGAAAAAAAAAAAAAAAATGATGTGTATCATACACTTGGGTAATGCTTACAAGACAGTGATTATCAAAATGCTCTCAAAGAAACGTTTCAGCCCACGGCACCGGCAGGCCTGGACAGCTCCACTGACGATGAAGAACGGAGAGTGGTGGCAAATACAGGAAAACAAACAATCTAAAACATAAATCATAAATCATGGTGTTTACTGCCGCGAGAGAGACTCAAATTGTGCTAGACCAGCCAGGATGTGGTGGCTTCAAGCGGCCTCCAACAACCTGATTGAACAGATGAACAAAACGACATCCCGGGAAAGACACACAAAAAAAGGAACTCTGGAATTAGCTATAAAGTATATATATATATATATATATATATATATATATATATATATATATATATTCTTTTTTTCTTTTAAACTATTCGCCATTTCCCGCGTTAGCGAGGTAGCGTTAAGAACAGAGGACTGGGCCTTTGTGGAATATCCTCACCTAGCCCCCCTCTGTTCCTTCTTTTGGAAAAATTAGAAAAAAAAAAAACGAGAGGGGAGGATTTCCAGCCTCCCGCTCCCTCCCCTTTTAGTCGCCTTTTACGACACGCAGGGAATACGTGGGAAGTATTCTTAATCCCCTATCCCCAGGGATAATATATATATATATATATATATATATATATATATATATATATATATATATATATATATAATGCGAGTGTATGGGCGTTTGCGTATGTGTATATGAGTGGATGGGCCATTCTTCGTCTATCATCTAGCGCTATCTTGCTGACGTGGGAGACGGCAATCAAGTATGATAAATAAATGATATATATATATATATATATATATATATATATATATATATATATATATATATATATATATATATGATTTACCATATCATTCGTATAACCCCAGAATCCCTTTCATAAGGCTCCTGCTCTCTTTCAAGGCTGCTCTACACCCAGTAGCAGGGTAATGACGAACTCCTTTGGGGTGAAAAAAAAAGTTTCTGGACGATGCACATTTGTTATTCCCTGACGACCCAAGGCGACATGACACAACCTCGTTGAAGGTGAACCATCTCACCAGCTGATAATCAGAGAGAGAGAGAGAGAGAGAGAGAGAGAGAGAGAGAGAGAGAGCCCCCAGAGGGGTCTGAAGGGTGTGAAGATATAACCTAACCTAACCTCCACAGGGGAGCCAAGTGCCTGTGAACCCTCGCTATGGGGTAATACACTCAATTTGAAACACAGTATAATCACAGTCAAGCGATACACTCCAAGTACATTGGTAGTTTTGAGCACAAAAATAAATGAACATATATATATATATATATATATATATATATATATATATATATATATATATATATATATATATATACCACTTAAGGATTACACTCAGTGTAAAGTACAATATAAGGGTTATATTCAAGTCAAAATATATAATAATGCTTTAGAGTATAGTTCTATAAGACCAACTGTGACCAGTTAGAAGTAGAACTGTGTTGGAATGAAGGGAAAGTGGAGCTTTACCACCCAGAAAGCACCACCTGGTAATATCTGCTTCACCACTGGTAAAGTCTAACGCTTTGGTATTAACAAAGCCACCTTGTTTCTGCTGATACACCAGCTGGTCAGCTACAGAAACTGCCTCACCACTGCTGAAACAGCTAGATCAACACTAAGGCACCCTGACCACTGCTGAAACAACTAGACGAACACTGAAGCACCCTCAGCACCACTGCTGAAACAACTAGATCAACACAGAAGTACCCTCAGCACCACTGCTGAAACAACTAGACCAACACGGAAACACCCTTAGCACCACCACTGCTGAAACAACTAGACCAACGCTGAAGCACCCTAACCACCACTGCTGAAACATCGCCTATATACCAGCTGACCCAAACAAGGAACAGATGATGTTAGAAAGATAATTCTTCCCTTGTTTTTCATTCTTTTTTTATGTATACGAATTACGGTCTTGTTCCATTTCCTTATTGCCTACTTGATGGCCTTCCTTGGGAGCCTATAACGTATACCACTATACGCTTGGATAATTCTTATATATATATATATATATATATATATATATATATATATATATATATATATATATATATATATATATATATATATGATTACCCCGGACCTCATTCCAGGAACTCCTACAGCGTCAAGGCTGCGCTACTTCCGGTAGCAGGGAAGTGATGCACTCTTTGCGAGTGAGGAGTTCATTAACGAGAGGATCTACTCCCACTCATACAGCCTCGCCAAAGGTGACTTTTCACACTCGCGATTTAACAACCTTGAGCAGGCGGACTCCGGCAATATATATATATATATATATATATATATATATATATATATATATATATATATATATATATATATATATATTATTCCTGGGGATAGGGGATTAAGAATACTTCCCACGTATTCCCTGCGTGTCGTAGAAGGCGACTAAAAGGGGAGGGAGCGGGGGGCTGGAAGTCCTCCCCTCTCGTTTTTTTTTTTAATTTTCCAAAAGGAGGAACAGAGGGGGGCCAGGTGAGGATATCCCACAAAGGCCCAGTCCTCTGTTCTTAACGCTACCTCGCTAACGCGGGAAATGGCGAATAGTTTAAAAGAAAAGAATATATATATATATATATATATATATATATATATATATATATATATATATATATATATATATATATTGCAGTAAGTCACGGTGATGCACGTGGTCTAGTATTTCCTGATAACAACGAAGTAAAAATGAAACACGATAAGTTCCCAAGTGCACTTTCGCGTCATAATCACATTATCAGGGGAGACACAAAGAACGAGAGAGAAAACGAAGAACAGTCAGTCGATATATACAAGAGGAGGAGGAGCTCAGCTAAGACGCCGTTTGGTACACAAGTGTTTGTGGCTGGTGGTGGTCGTCGTGTCTGGCACCGCCGCGCCTTGTCATAAAATTCTATGCGTGTCGTAGAAGGCGACTAAAAGGGGAGGGAGCGGGGGGCTGGAAGTCCTCCCCTCTCGTTTTTTTTTTTAATTTTCCAAAAGGAGGAACAGAGGGGGGGCAGGTGAGGATATCCCACAAAGGCCCAGTCCTCTGTTCTTAACGCTACCTCGCTAACGCGGGAAATGGCGAATAGTTTAAAAGAAAAGAATATATATATATATATATATATATATATATATATATATATATATATATATATATATATATATATATATATATATATATTGCAGTAAGTCACGGTGATGCACGTGGTCTAGTATTTCCTGATAACAACGAAGTAAAAATGAAACACGATAAGTTCCCAAGTGCACTTTCGCGTCATAATCACATTATCAGGGGAGACACAAAGAACGAGAGAGAAAACGAAGAACAGTCAGTCGATATATACAAGAGGAGGAGGAGCTCAGCTAAGACGCCGTTTGGTACACAAGTGTTTGTGGCTGGTGGTGGTCGTCGTGTCTGGCACCGCCGCGCCTTGTCATAAAATTCTATGAGGGAAACGTTTACCAATTTTGCCGACAACAAAGCTATCCAGTTTAGGTAGCCCTTCACACTAATGTTCACGCTACAATTATCTGTGTAGTTGATAATAGAAGATTCAGTGATATAATATTCGGTCAAGGAGTAACAGGCCATAATTGAATTTATCATTATTCCAATCATTTTTACGGTCATAATTTCCGACATGATGAAAGAAATTATTTGGATCTTGTTTTCTTATTCACATTATACAGATGTTGCTCAAGTCTAACAGAGAGATCTTCTTTCGTTAGTATTAGATCATTTATATATGGTATTCTTTGAGACGAAATTACTGAAGGATATCTAACCCTTTAAGGCAATCTGGTTTAGGTATGTAGATAATGTTCTTTGTGTTTGGCCACAAAGTGAAAATATACAAGCGTTTCCGCCTCTGCTTAACCATTTATTAACTTCTTTTAAATCTACTGTGGAAGTGTTAAATGACTGTATGGTACCTTTTATTGTGGAAGTGTTAAATGACTGTATGGTACCTTTTATTGTGGAAGTGTTAAATGACTGTATGGTACCTTTTATTGTGGAAGTGTTAAATGACTGTATGGTACCATTTATTGTGGAAGTGTTAAATGACTGTATGGTACCATTTATTGTGGAAGTGTTAAATGACTGTATGGTACCATTTATTGTGGAAGTGTTAAATGACTGTATGGTACCATTTCTAGATTGCATGATCCATAGGGATGGAAAAATATTTAAGCTCAGCATATACAGAAAACTCGCCAATGTTTGTTCTCAAATTCATTATTACTCAACATGACAGAGTTAAACTATCATTATTCCAGTCGATGTTTCATTGGGCATTACCGATTTGTAGTCTAGAATTATTGATGACGTGTTTGAGAAAATATGTTCTACTGAATCCAAGTTAATGTATCCTAGATCTTTCGTTGACAAATCCCGTAAGTAGGCAAAGAAATCATTTTATGTAGCGAACACCAAGAGTCTTTTAATTCTTCCATATAGTGATAATTTTACCTTAGTTCCCAACTTACTCAAGTCCTTTAATGTGAATGTATACCTCAGCGATAACAATACTATTATCTTAACCCAAAACTCGCCAGAAAACTCTGTGGGTTGTGTTTACAGAATACCTTGTACTATGTGTTATGTTGGGTAGACTGGTCATGATATTTCTGTTAAACTTAATATAAATATAGTAGAACAGGACAAGAATATAATGCTTTGTTTAATCATGTTAGATATTATGACCATCGTATTGATATAGATAGTGCTAATTAATTTATAACTTGTAACTCAATGATCAAGAGAAATATCATTGAATCTTTTCCAATCCAAGACACAAATAATTGCAACGTGAATATTCGTGAAGGTCTACATAAACTGGATAGCTTTGTCGTGAGCAAAATTTGTAAACGGTTTCTTGTCTCGTCCACATAAAATAACTTTCATGACAGGTGCGATGGTGCCAGACTCGAACCCCACTAACCCGAAACACTTGTTTACCAACGGCGTCTTAGCTCTTCCTCTCTTGTATAATAAATATACCGACGGTTCACGTCTTCTAGCTCATTCTTGTATCTCCCCTGATGATGTGATCATTACACGAAAGTGCACTTGGGAACTTATCGTGTTTCATTTTTCCTCAAAGTTATCATATATATATATATATATATATATATATATATATATATATATATAGAGGAAGGAGCCAAGAGAAGATTTTTGCCTCTAAAGCTCAGTCATCTGTTCTTAACGCTACCTCGCTCATGTAGGAAATATCAACCATTGTGTTCTTTATTACTTGTTAGCAGTTTCCCCGCGATGTAAGGTAGCGCTAGGAACAGACGAAGAACGACCTCATGTGCTCACATCCACTAAAGCTGTCATATAAAATGCGCCCAAACCAACCATGCCCCCCCCCCCCCCCCCACGTCCACAGCCGATCCCGCTTCAAATGCTCTGGTTCATTTCACCAACAACACGTTTCCCCCTGTATAACACCACGCTCCACTTCGTTGTATCCTACGCATGCCTTACACCCTCCTACATGTTCAGGCTCCAATCATTTCATCCTTCTAACTCCTTTTCAATATCCCCCTTCTCTTGTCCCCTCTACTTCCGACATTCATATTTCCTTTACCTCTCTTCACTCATCCTCCCCACAAGTCGGCATCATTTCAGCACACCCTTTTCAGCTCTCTCATGTATACCAATACGCTCTTCTCGCATTCACCCTCCTCGCCACACTTTCCCTGCGGGCAACACACACAATTCTCTTTTCTCTGTCGGTCTAACAATATGATTTCCTCGTGCCACTACCCACTAACCTTTCTCACATTCCCGCATTCCACCTTCAGCATACCATATAATTCTCTCGCACATATAAGCACTTAAATACCTCCCATTCTTCGCCCATTCCTCTCGTTACATTTCCTCTTCACCACTCGTCATCCTTCCCCCCCAATCTCTCCTGGTATCTCTGCACACAAGTGTCTCTTCCAAGCTCACTCACTTGCACCTCCCTCTTCCAGACTATATCATTTCCTCTTCAGAAATACCTCTACAAACTTACACCCTCGTCTCCACCAGGAAGTGATTGGACACCTCACCACCTGCCTCTCACAGCACTTTTATATCCAAAGATCTCTGGTTCGCACGTCTGACATTTAGTATATGATTCAATAATGTCCAGTTATCATTAATGTCCATCTCTTCTTCACCCACGTATATGTGAAGTATGTCTCTCTTTCTATACCACATATTCCCAGTCACCAGTTCTTTGTCAACGTGTGGAGGTGGGGATGGTGGTAGTTGTGGTGTGGTGTGATGGGGGCAATGTGGCTTGGTGATACTATAATGGTGGTAGTGGTGGTGATACTATAATGGTGGTAGTGGTGGTGATACTATAATGGTGGTGGTGATACTATAATGGTGGTGGTGGTGAATGACATAGAGGCAAAATATTCCCTAATCCTGGCCATCTTCGGGCGAAGGAATACAAGGTATGATAAAGAATGATTTACGAAATCAGAGCTCCTAAGACTTGACTTTTAAAGGTGGAAAGGTTCTAAAAAGAGGGAATGATGATGGAAGGAAGGAAATCCAATCTAGTTGTTCGGGAGAAAGAAGGAGGTGTTATATCATAACGGCCAATCCTCCTGGAGCAGGTCTCTACACATAAGCTATGGGATGAAGCAACCAGTCGCATCTCACGGGTCCAAGCCTCGGTGGCAGGAACATGTCCAAAGAGTTCACAGGTGCAGTGTGGCCTAAGTAACACCTGTAGGGTAGGGAGAGAGAGGCAGCGCCAACCAGCCGAAGGAAAGGTAACGCCTGGAGTATCACCGAGACAGAGATGGCTGGCTTTTGAGCCTCTCCCGAGTCAGTAAACAGACGGAGGAGGAACCATCCCCAAGAATCTCTGTGCAGTACTCCATCCTGAGGCGAATAAGGGCCCCGTAGAGATGCATCAGCACTCACACTGGATCTGTAGTGCTACGATGCCTTACAACGTCCTCAGCTTCTGGTAGGCAGGTTCTGTGATGTTGATTCCTGTTGGGTTTCCAGGAGACTGGAGAAGGATATGCTTGAGCAAAACATGTTTAAGTAAGTTACTGCAGGGATTAATTATGATGGTTGAATATTAGATAAGAGGGAGAGGGAGAAAGTGTGACGTTAGAAAGATGTATAGGTAAAAATAGCGTTTTAGCACTGCTGAATATAACCTGGTTCTTCCCTCTAAAAATTCCATGATATTGCCCAAGTCCAAATCATGAGAGATGTGTTCAGTTCGAGAAAGAGAACGACTATTAGGGCGAGGAGAGGGGAAGGAAAAAAATATGAGTTGTAGTGTGTAGGATGGGATCATCAACTAAACAGGAAATAGAGTCAGATGTTGATGAGAGATCACATACAGAGAGATGATAGAGAGTAGATGATAGAGAGTAGGTGATAGAGAGTAGATGATAGAGAGTAGGTGACAGGTTAGAACCCTGAGGAACACAGCTGATGACAGGGTAAGAAGAGGAAGTTTCTCCATCAATGGACCGGCCGGTGATGGAGGCTATATTCCAGGGAACAGAGAAAAGCATAGAGGCCATAGGAAGGACGCCTACGAAACAAAAGACTTATGCCACACCCTGTCACTGATGCTTTTGGGAGATGATGAGAGTCATGACGAAATAAGAAGGACTAGAAACGAGTCACACAGGAGAGATGATCACCAGTAGACCTTGCAACGCGAAAGGAGGGGGATTAGACTCTAAGGATCCAAGAAAGTGAGGGTTAAGGAGAGTTCCGAAGACTCTGGGGTAAGCAGAAGTGAAAGTGACGGGGCTGGGCGAATAGCTGGAAGACTTAGGGCGGTCTCCTTCCTTAGGGATGGGCTGCACCAAGGCATGCTTCCAGGAACGAGAAGAGAGACGATCAAGGTTCGGAGCTGGTGCGTACACGCCCTTTGGCATTCGAGGAATATATTTGACATCAGGGCCATACGCCTTGATCACTCGAGAGTTGGGGCATTGCTTGGAATTCCAGACGTGAGGAAAATACGAGATAGATGGTAAGATTTCAGGGAAGGGGGTATACGGGGGGCGTGGAGGACGGAACGAACGTGGAGTTATGAAAAGTGGAAGTTAAGAGGTTTGAATTAAGGTACCAAAGACGAACAGCTTTATCATGTGAAAAGTTTAATGTATATTGTATTCTTGGTGATGTAGTGGTGGTGGGGGTGATGTTGGCGTTGTTGTTGTTGTTGTTGTTGTTGTTGTTGTTGTTGTTGTTGTGGTGGTGATGGTAATGACGTATCGGGTATGGGGGAGGGAGCGGGGTGTTCCACTTGTGGGGTTGTGGTAGAGGTGGTGTTGTGGCGTCTGGGGCCATCAAGGTTGTAGTGGCCTTGAAACAACAATAGTTTGTGAATTTTTGCATAACATGTGACCTCGTCACGTGACAGGAAGTGTCGCAAACATGTATGACGTCATGAGCGAGAGACGCATCACGTTATTCCTTCTGGCATCCAAGTTAGGTGCCATGACATCCAGGCTATGTGACACACGAGGTGTCATTCTACATGACACCCAGAAACAGCGACACACGATGTGTCATCATCTACATGACACCTATAAACTGTGACACACGAGGTGTCATTCTACATTCATGACACCCAGGCACATGACACACGAAGGGTGTTCTACATGACACCCAGACACTGTGACACACGAGGTGTCATTCTACATGACACCCAGGCACATGACACACGAAGAGTGTTCTACATGACACCCAGACACTGTGACACACGAGGTGTCATTCTACATGACACCCAGAAAAAGCGACACACGATGTGTCATCATCTACATGACACCCAGACACTGTGACACACGAGGTGTCATTCTACATGACACCCAGGCACATGACACACGAAGAGTGTTCTACATGACACCCAGACACTGTGACACACGAGGTGTCATTCTACATGACACCCAGGCACATGACACACGAAGGGTGTTCTACATGACACTCAGACACTGTGACACACGAGGTGTCATTCTACATGACACCCAGGCACATGACACACGAAGGATGTTGTACATGACACCCAGAAACTGTGACACACTAAGTGTCATTCTATCATTCTACATGACACCTAGGCAATGTGACACACTAAGTGTCACCTACAACACAACTAACCTTACAAGATGGTTGCGCACCCGCCAGTGGGTGCAGGTGGGCGGAAACACCATGAGACCCGAGCAGTCCCCCATGTGGGTTCCACGTCTCTGTTTCAGGAAGAGAGAAAACGTTAAATAATATCCCATTTTCTAGCAAATTCTTCATATATATATATATATATATATATATATATATATATATATATATATATATATATATATATATATATATATATATATATATATCCACATTTCATCAAAATATTTCGTTACATCTGCAAAAGCAAATGGATATAAAAAAAATTCAAACCCTACATACCCAGAAATTCTAGAGAAAGAAAGAAATATACGTTTTAAGACAACTTGAAGACTAGGTCGAATTTTCAGACTTACGAAAAAACACACCATATGGCAGTGGTTCACACTGCCATATATATATATATATATATATATATATATATATATATATATATATATATATATATATATATATATATATATGGCACTATATAACTTAATAGAATCAACTTAAAAACGGAAAATGGTGGGCATGTTTACAAACACTAGAATTACTTCACAGCGCCACCCACTGTTAAAAAAAAGGGGGGGGGGGGGTAAGCAATCCAACCCCCCATACGCGTCAATGACCCTTTGACATTGACCTTTTCATCCCCCCAAAAGTAGCAGGGTCAGGCTGTGTCCCAGACCATCCCTATACGACGCTCTACTTTACAGACACAGACAGACAGACAGACAGTCAAAAAGGGTAAGTTAACTCCCTAATTCCCCGTGCTGTAATCAGTTTTAGGCGCCAACTTAGCTGAGAGAGCCAGTTAAGTTAATCTTTATGACCCCTTGTTACATTGTAAGCAACGCTGACGACAAACATTTAAATGCACGAGGCGAAAAAAAAATATTAATGATCATTTATAACAACACAAACGCACTATTTTCCTGGTTCAGTCTATTGCACAAGGGATACAAAAAGTGGCAGTACCTAGCAGTCCTTCAGTACGACATCACATCTTTAGTAAAGGGAAAGTGTGTTAAGGTGCTTTTCCTGTGTTGTGATGACGTCAGCTGCTGCTCATGACGTCACGACCTTGACGTTGCGGCAGGGATCACCTTGAAGTTGAACTCGCCTTCAGTCCGTCATGATCCTCCGAGGCGACGAGTACGCCTTGCTCTTGCGCTCTCTCTCTCCGCGGATAACGGCGGAAAAAAAATGACGTATTAGAGATTTGATTCAATGCTTAACATATCATACCATCCGCTATTACAAATACTTCGCAGTTTACCAGATAATCGTGAACATATACAGAAAAAATACCTACTCGAAAGGCATTGGAGTTACGTAAAGGGAAGGAACAGACACTCCTTTCCATGTAAGTTATGGATTATCCGAAATGTTGCCACAGTATGCACTAGTCTCATGCGATTGATATCATCCTAGTCAAAACTATAACGTTAATACAGATAATTCTTTTATAGCATCTTGAAACATCCCAAAACCCAACGGTATTTCATTTATATATGTTGACCAGCAGTGCTATGATACAAAGAAGGGCATTGGAGCAGAAGCCAATTCACCATATTAACCAGGTTGATGCATATTGATCATTTACCCTATTAAGCGGAGTTCAGACTGGATATCCCTATGACGTAATATGGGGCATTCGAATGTCATTTTCACAAGTTATCATAAATTCTTAATCTTACCCTTGTTAAGGATTTTATATATCGGTAAATATTGGGTTCTTAAGGTAAGTTTAAAGGTAATACCATTCGTGACATTTTTTTTTTTTATATATCTACATTGATTGATCTTATATCATGTTTGAACGCAGTCAAGTATTTTGATTCTCGTACGATTGAGCAACTTCCAAACCACATTATGAATCCATAAAATAAGCTTTCATACCAAGAAACTGCGAACGTCCTTGGCATTCGCATCTGATTAAGATAACGTCGTGTCCCAAACGCTAAATAGCTTCCGTGTATTAACTTAAAGTTATCATCATTCCTCTTAATAACGTACGATGGCAACAGCTTGGTCAATTTCACACTTTTGTATCGCCATGACTCACTCAGGGGTCGAAAACTTAAGGTCAGTAGGAAGTCAAGCATGAACTTCTCTTTTTTTTTCCCCCCTCCCCAACGACTCCGAACGACCAAGGTCACGACGAATTCTGTTAACTTTCAGTTCGCATGTGTTATGAAGCTGGACATTGTGGAGGAGTTCCGGTTTCCTGGGCGGTAATTATCGAGGCTCAGGCATGACGTTACCTTTCCAGGCGTCTCATTGGCCCGTCGCTCATTAGCCCCGCCCACCTACGTGAAATTTCTTCCGCGTTAGGAATTGGCGCTTATGGAAAACTCAACATTTTATGTGATATAAGGTGGAAGGTAATATCTACGCACTTGGTACATTGCTCATACTACTTATTGAACCCGGGGGAAAGTCCAGGTGATGAAAGAATGGCGGAGGTCGCGATGTTTCTTTTGTTTTTTGGGCCAAAATTAGGGTCCCCCGGCGAGCGCCTGACTCACTGCTCGTAACGGTAAACACAGTTCTGATACGTTAACCCACATTTCGTGTAATATGGCACCTGCTGTATCAGTTTTTGATTAAATGATATTTAACCAGAGAGCCGTGTGTAATATAAGAGAGAGAGAGAGAGAGAGAGAGAGAGAGAGAGAGAGAGAGAGAGAGAGAGAGAGAGAGAGAGAGAGAGAGAGAGAGAGAGAGAGAGAGTTTTACCTCAGTTGACAAAGGGAGAAACAGAAGGAAATTGGAGCACTTGATTTCAAGGTACACTTACATACTATTGGACGGAAAGATAAGCAATATACTAAGAAGCAATGATAATAATGATCCAGCTAAACAATAATGTTAATTAATACAAAAAAAAATGGCAGCTAAAGGTGGAATTAAAAATAGAAAATGTACACACACACACATGAGTGAAGGAGGAGGAGGAAGAGGATTTTATTGGCTCTTCTCGGCATCAATTTTCCAGCAGTCCTGACCGTGTGTTGGGTCTGGAAAAACCCGGTAGGGAAAGGCACAGGTGAGTTATAAAGTCCCTCGAGTCCAGGGCACAGCGAGTCCACCAGATGTCTGCGAGTCCAGGGCACAGCGAGTCCACTAGATGTCTGCGAGTCCAGGGCACAGCGAGTCCACTAGATGTCTGCGAGTCCAGGGCACAGCGAGTCCACTAGATGTCTGCGAGTCCAGGGCACAGCGAGTCCACCAGGTGTCTGCGAGTTATATGAACAATGTAGACACGAGAGATCGACGGGCGATGTTGGTGTGAAGCTTGGCGTCCAGCTTAGCTTATCGTCCTGAGTAAAGTTTCATCCAGCTTAGTTTATCGTCCCGAGTGTTTCATCCAGCTTGAGCGTCCTGAGGTGGGGTTAGAGGGACGGGGGTAGGTGGAGGTGGGGAGGTGTGAGTGTGGGGGTGGGTGTGGGTGTTGGGGTGGATGTGGGGGTGGGTGTGGGTGTTGGGGTGGGTGTGGGGGTGGGTGTGGGGGTGAGAAGGTGTGGGGGTGGGTGAGAGGGTGTGGGGGTGGGTGTGGGTGTTGGGGTGGGTGTGGGGGTGAGTGTGGGGGTGGGTGTGGGGGTGAGTGTGGGGGTGGGTGTGGGTGTGGGTGTTGGGGTGGGTGTAGGGGTGGGTGTGGGGGTGAGAAGGTGTGGGGGTGGGGTGAGAGGGTGTGGGGGTGGGTGTGGGTGTTGGGGTGGGTGTGGGGGTGGGTGTGGGGGTGAGTGTGGGGGTGGGTGTGGGGGTGGGTGTGGGGGTGGGTGTGGGGGTGAGAAGGTGTGGGGGTGGGTGAGAGGGTGTGGGGGTGGGTGTGGGTGTTGGGGTGGGTGTGGGGGTGGGTGTGGGGGTGAGTGTGGGGGTGGGTGTGGGGGTGAGTGTGGGGGGTGGGTGTGGGGGTGAGTGTGGGGGTGAGTGTGGGGGTGGGTGTGGGGGGGTGTGTGGGGGGTGTGGCAAGTGTATGGACGTCCGATGTGCACAATTGTCTTGTGATCTGACTGTGTTTTGGAGGCCTCTGTCACCTCGGGGGGAAGGGGGGGGGGGTGTTGTCTACGGGGGGGAGGGGGTGTAATGAGTTCTGGGGGGAGGGGGGTGATGATGTTCTGGGGGGGAGGGGGTGATGATGTTCTGGGGGAGGGGGTGTAATGAGTTCTGGGGGGAGGGGTGATGATGTTCTGGGGGAAGGGGTGTGATGATGTTCTGGGGGGAAGGGGTGTGATGATGTTCTGGGGGGAGGGGGGTGATGATGTTCTGGGGGAAGGGGTGTGATGATGTTCTGGGGGGAGGGGGTGATGATGTTCTGGGGGTGATGATGTTCTGGGGGTGATGATGTTCTGGGGGGAGGGGGGTAATGATATTATGGGGGGAGGGGTGATGATGTTCTGGGGGAAGAGGTGTGATGATGTTCTGGGGGGAGGGGGTAATGATATTATGGGGGGGGAGGGGTGATGATGTTCTGGGGGGAAGGGGTGTGATGATGTTCTGGGGGGAGGGGGTGATGATGTTCTTAGGGGTGATGATGTTCTGGGGGAGGGGTAATGATATTATGGGGGAGGGGTGATGATGTTCTGGGGGAGGGGTGTGATGATGTTCTGGGGGAGGGGGTGATGATGTTCTTGGGTGTGATGTTCTGGGGGAGGGGTAATGATATTATGGGGGGGAGGGGTGATGATGTTCTGGGGGGAGGGGGTGTGATGATGTTCTGGGGGAGGGGTGTGATGTTCTGGGGGGAGGGGGTGATGATGTTCTGGGGGAGGGGTGTGATGTTCTGGGGGAGGGTGGTGATGATGATCTGGGGGAGGGGTGTGATGATGTTCTGGGGGGGAGGGGGTGATGATGTTCTGGGGGAGGGGTGTGATGATGTTCTGGGGGGAGGGGGTGATGATGTTCTTGGGGGAGGGGTGTGATGATGTTCTGGGGGGGAGGGGGTGATGATGTTCTGGGGGGAGGGGGTGATGATGTTCTTGGGGGAGGGGTGTGATGATGTTCTGGGGGGAGGGTGTGATGATGTTCTTGGGGGAGGGGTGTGATGATGTTCTGGGGGAGAGGGGTGATGATGTTCTTGGGGGAGGGGTGTGATGATGTTCTGGGGGAGGGGTGTGATGATGTTTCTGGGGGGGAGGGGGTGATGATGTTCTTGGGGGAGGGGTGTGATGATGTTCTGGGGGGTGGGGGTGATGATGTTCTGGGGGAGGGGTGTGATGATGTTCTGGGGGAGGGGTGATAATGTGCTGGGGGTGATGATGTTCTGGGGAGGGGTAATGATATTATGGGGGGGAGGGGTGATGATGTTCTGGGGGGAGGGGGTGATGATGTTCTTGGGGGGTGATGATGTTCTGGGGAGGGGTAATGATATTATGGGGGGAGGTGTGATGATGTTCTGGGGGGAGGGGTGATGATGTTCTGGGTTGAGGGGGTGATGATGTTCTGGGGGAGGGGTGTGATGATGTTCTGGGGGGAGGGGTGTGATGATGTTCTGGGGGGAGGGGGTGATGATGTTCTGGGGGAGGGGTGTGATGATGTTCTGGGGGGGGAGGGAGTGATGATGTTCTGGGGGTAATGATGTTCTGGGGAGGGGTAATGATATTATGGGGGGGAGGGGTAATGATATTATGGGGGGAGGGGTGATGATGTTCTGGGGGGAGGGGGGTAATGATGTTCTGGGGGGAGGGGTGATGATGTTCTGGGGGGAGGGGTGATGATGTTCTGGGGGGAGGGGGTGATGATGTTCTGGGGGGAGGGTGATGATGTTCTGGGGAGGGGTAATGATGTTCTGGGGGAGGGGTGATAATGTGCTGGGGGTGATGATGTTATGGGGGGAGGGGTAATGATGTTCTGAGGGGGTAATGATGTTCTGGGGGGGTGATGATGTTATGGGGGGAGGGGTAATGATGTTCTGGGGGGGAGGGGGTAATGATGTTCTGGGGGGAGGGGTAAATGATGTTCTGGGGGGTGATGATGTTATGGGGGGAGGGGTAATGATGTTCTGGGGGAGGGGGGGTGATGATGTTCTGGGGGAGGGGGTGATGATGTTCTGGGGGGGAGGGGGGTAATGATGTTCTGGGGGGAGGGGGCTTGTGTGTGATATATATTACCTAACACTGATGTGAGCGCGCCATCCCCGGAGAGGGTGGGGGGTCCACAGGGGGGGGAGGGAGGAGAGGAGAGGGGGGGTGTTGTTGTTGTTGTAGGGGAGGGGGGAGGGGGAGGGGGGCAGGGGTGCCTGTGGTGGGGGGGGGGTCGCCACAGGCCAGACGGTGATGTTCAGTGGGCGAGTCTGGACGCCCAGGGGAAGCAGGCTTTTGAGTCGAGAGCTACAGTGTGTGGTGGTAGGTAACCTTTGGTCCAAGAGGACCTGGGAGCGATTCCGGGCGCTACCTCGCGTAAGTGGGGAAACAGCGATCGAGTGTAAGGGAAAGGGGGTGTGTGTGGGGGGGGGACAGGTGGTGGGAAGAGATATGGTCGAAAGTATTGGTGAAGTCAGTGAGGGTGAGGACCATGCAGGTCCTAGTGTTTCTTTACGCTAAGAACTTGTGATAGATAGAGTCTATCAGGTGGTTCATGAGGCAGTGGGTGGTGGAGGTGGTGCAGGTCGTGGTGGTAGAGCAGGTCGTGGTGGAGGTGGTGCAGGTCGTGGTGGTAGAGCAGGTCGTGGTGGTAGAGCAGGTCGTGGTGGTGGTGGTAGAGCAGGTCGTGGTGGTGGTAGAGCAGGTCGTGGTGATGGTAGAGCAGGTCGTGGTGGTAGAGCAGGTCGTGGTGATGGTGGTAGAGCAGGTCGTGGTGGTGGTGGTAGAGCAGGTCGTGGTGGTGGTGGTAGAGCAGGTCGTGGTGGTGGTGGTAGAGCAGGTCGTGGTGATGGTGGTAGAGCAGGTCGTGGTGGTGGTGGTAGAGCAGGTCGTGGTGGTGGTGGTAGAGCAGGTCGTGGTGATGGTGGTAGAGCAGGTCGTGGTGGTGGTGGTAGAGCAGGTCGTGGTGGTGGTGGTAGAGCAGGTCGTGGTGGTGGTGGTAGAGCAGGTCGTGGTGGTGGTGGTAGAGCAGGTCGTGGTGATGGTGGTAGAGCAGGTCGTGGTGGTGGTGGTAGAGCAGGTCGTGGTGGTGGTGGTAGAGCAGGTCGTGGTGGTGGTGGTAGAGCAGGTCGTGGTGGTGGTGGTAGAGCAGGTCGTGGTGGTGGTGGTAGAGCAGGTCGTGGTGGTGGTGGTAGAGCAGGTCGTGGTGGTGGTGGTAGAGCAGGTCGTGGTGGTGGTGGTAGAGCAGGTCGTGGTGGTGGTGGTAGAGCAGGTCGTGGTGGTGGTGGTAGAGCAGGTCGTGGTGGTGGTAGAGCAGGTCGTGGTGATGGTAGAGCAGGTCGTGGTGGTAGAGCAGGTCGTGGTGGTGGTGGTAGAGCAGGTCGTGGTGGTGGTGGTAGAGCAGGTCGTGGTGGTGGTGGTAGAGCAGGTCGTGGTGGTGGTGGTAGAGCAGGTCGTGGTGATGGTGGTAGAGCAGGTCGTGGTGGTGGTGGTAGAGCAGGTCGTGGTGGTGGTGGTAGAGCAGGTCGTGGTGATGGTGGTAGAGCAGGTCGTGGTGGTGGTGGTAGAGCAGGTCGTGGTGGTGGTGGTAGAGCAGGTCGTGGTGATGGTGGTAGAGCAGGTCGTGGTGGTGGTGGTAGAGCAGGTCGTGGTGATGGTGGTAGAGCAGGTCGTGGTGGTGGTGGTAGAGCAGGTCGTGGTGGTGGTGGTAGAGCAGGTCGTGGTGGTGGTGGTAGTGCAGGTCGTGGTGGTAGAGCAGGTCGTGGTGGTGGTAGAGCAGGTCGTGGTGGTGGTGGTAGTGCAGGTCGTGGTGGTAGAGCAGGTCGTGGTGGTGGTGGTAGAGCAGGTCGTCATACCACCCCAGCGTCCGTGGACGAACGACCCAGCTGAATACATGGCTCCCAACGATTAGAGGAAGGGGAGGGGAGGAGGGAGGGGAGCGAGGGGGGGAGGGGGGGAGCGAGGGGAGGAGGGGGGGCGAGGGGAGGAGGGGGGAGCGAGGGGAGGAGAGGGGGAGGGAGGGGAGGAGTTATACAACGTGTGGAGGAGGAGGAGGAAGAGGTGGGTAAGGGGATCTAACTGGGGGGGGTGAGGAGGAGGGGGGGAGGGGGATGTGAAGGGAAGGGGGAGGGAGGTGTGAAGGGAAGGGGGAGGGAGGGGGAAAGGGGAAGGGAGGGAAGAAGAGGGCAGGTGCCCCCCACACACAGAGGGCAGCTGGATGATAGAACACGGGGTGCTGCTGACACCTGACGACGTGGTCTTCATTAGAAAACGGGGAACCACAACCCACAAGGACTCGTTCCGTCCCTCATGACTGAGGTTGTTCAAGCCTCCACAACCCACTAACCCACCCGCGCACCCTCCACCATGATACAACAACAAACAAACAAACAAACACATGGTTGTAGGTGGCACTGGGTGCCAACCACGTGCACCAGGACCCCGTTACGTGCCAAGGTGACGCTACGTTACGCATGTCAAGTAGGCCTCCTTACTCGGCTCGGGTTGCCGTATTCCAAACTGGTTGTAAAGGATTTACGGTCACGGAAAAGCACCCGTGTAAACCCACACCCACCACACCCACACCCACACCCACACCCACACCACACCCACCACACCCACCCACACCACACCCACAACCCCACCCTTCCCACACCCAAACCACACCCATACACACTCACACCCCAAACCCACCCACCACCCCACCCTTCCCACACCCACACCCACCCACACACACCACACCCACACCACACCCACACCCACACCCACACCACACCCACCACACCCACACCCACCCTCCACCACACCCACCCATTTTTGTTTACCCTCTACCCAGGTAAGGTTAGGTACCCAGGGTCGACAGCCTGGTCGACCTTGAACCACCCTGGGCCGCCAACCTGGTCGACCCTGGTCGACGGCGTGTGCGCCTATAACCACACACACACACACACTGCTCCCAGCGGCGCTGTCTCTGATAATGATGATAATGATGATAATAATGATGATAATGGGGTAACTTAGTCTCTCTCTCTCTCTCTCTCTCTCTCTCTCTCTCTCTCTCTCTCTCTCTCTCTCTCTCTCTCTCTCTACCTCACAAACTCCTCAGCGTCTGTCGTCACTAAACATTCCTATAGCCACACACACACAAGCGACACCTAACCTCTTCTCTTAAGGCAATTAGCCCCTGACACTTCTTTTTCCATGTCCTCTTTAATATCAAACTCTGGTTACACGAAGGATCGGTCGGTCTGTGTGTATGGCGTACCTGCTCTCCAATCAGCGGGAGAGTTCCAGTACTCCATATATAGACTGGAGTCGTATCTAAAACAGTTCTACTAATCTACTCTCCCAGTCTGACCTCATAATACAAACCCATTTTGCTCTAAGCCGTCATTATGCTGGTTCACTCATCCCGCTTCTATTGGTGTTACTTTGGTTCTGTTTTTGTTTTTTTTTTTTTTGCTTTCGAGAGCTGGCTGGCTGTTGGCGTGCCCACACACTACATGGGTAAGATGATGACCACGTCTCACTCAACATGATTACGTCACCTGATTACCACCTGGCCGATGACAACACATAAGGGTATGGGAGGTGTGATTATCTACTTCTTTCCTTACGCCTCGTAACTTTGGAACTCTCTACCTACCTCCCTCACCCTCACACACACACACCCCTCACGTCTTTCCTACCAACTGTGGCTTGACTCTTTTAAAAAGAATATATATATATATATATATATATATATATATATATATATATATATTACTTCCTCTCCAAAACCGATTAAATAAATGCCCTTTTCTTATTTTTCTCTCGTGTTGGCTCTCTCTCTCTCTCATATATATATATATATATATATATATATATATATATACATACGTCATAACGCTGAGCGTTGATGTGGGATGTGTCTGTCTGTGCGTGGCTGGAGACTCCAACGTAAAAGAAAACAAAAAGAAAAAAAGAAAACGCGGAAAACGAGAGCGCGTTCATGCACCGGTGACCCGTAACCTTGTGTGACCTGAATCCCACAACATTGTGGCGCTCTTAAGATGCGCCGCTGTTGTCTTCTCTTTCTCAACAGGTCCGGTACAGGAACTGTCGCAAGATGAGGTCAGAGACCGTCTGTGGCCTCTCTCTCTCTCTCTCTCTCTCTCTCTCTCTCTCTCTGCCAGTGGTGACCCATGACCCCCACCCCCTTGTGCTGGGGGGTCAAGCTAGGTCAATGATGATCGCCAGGTGTACATAAGAGACGAAATCCTGAGTGGTAGTTGATGGTAGTTCGACCTGGGTGGTGGGTCACACCCCGCCAACCTCCCCTTCCTCCTTCACCCTATGAACGGGGTCATTCAAGGTCGTGTCCTTAGGGAATCAATACGTCCAAGACGTGTCTGGGTCACCGCATTGTTGATGTGTTACGACACACACACACACAAACGCCCTCCCCGTCCAGTGTAAGTAGGTAATGACACACGCACAATGGAAGAGAGAAGAGTGAGGAGTGATCTGTTCACAATCTCAAAGTGAACGAGAAGTCTACGACGAATGTAAGGGAACAGAGGAACCAGTGGATGTCACATGAAAATAAACAAGAGATTTGTGGCAAAAGATGTAAATATGTACTTTTAGAGTACAAGATGTCAGTAAATATGTACTTTTATAGTACAAGATGTCAATAAATATGTACTTTTACAGTACAAGATGTCAGTACATATGTACTTTTACAGTACAAGATGTCAGTAAATATGTACTTTTACAGTACAAGATGTCAATAAATATGTACTTTTACAGTACAAGACTGGTAGGTGATGGGTAGAAAGTGAATAAGGCCCAGTTCAGTACGAACAGGACACACAAATGTAATGGGTTGTTTAACAGGCGAGAATGTTCAAGAGGTGGGAGACCCCAGGAGTGTAACACTCCCTCCCCGTATAGTGTAAATACGTCTTAGTACATAGTGAATTACACACACACACACACACACACACAGTGTTCAGAGGTTTAGGAGTGGAATTATACATCGGAACTGCTCAGACAGAAAAGGACAGGAAGCTGAGATATGCAGATGGGGGAAATTGCTGCTCACAGACCTTCAGACCCAGGATGTGAGTAGGGAGGTAGAGCACGGTGGAATGATGAGGATACAGCATGTCGGCTGATGAGAGAAATTCACTTTGGAAAGACGATGCTGAATATTTCAGGAAAGAGTGAAGGTAAAACTAAAGACCATAAAAACTTGGGGAAGATTTGAAAGAAAAGAGGAGTGTGGATAATGAGAAAGAAATCAAAATTGTGATAAAAGGCTGAACGTGTTTTAAGAGACGAATGATGAACCATTTCAGGAGCAGGTAAACAGGCAACTGTGGTGGACACGTAGTGTGTGAGAGGCAGGGAGAGAAGTGTGAGAGGCAGGAAGAGTAGTGAGAGTAGTGTGAGAGGCAGGGTGACTACCCTGACAGACAGGGAGAGTAGTGTGACAGGCAGGAAGACTAGCTTGACAGGCAGGGAGAGTAGTGTGACTGGCAGGGAGAGTAGCGTGACAGGCGGGGAGAGGAGCGTGACAGACTGGTGAGGGATGACGGTGTGAGAGGGGTGTGGCGAGGCGCACTGGAGTTACTAGGGTCTGGGGGAGTGAGAGGATCAGACACTGTGTAGCTGGCAGGAGGGTTCAGGCGAGAAGCGAGCAATGTGTGTGCGTGTGAATTTGGGGGAATAATTAAGTACAGATGGGACGAATGGGATAGGCACAGATGGGACGAATGGGATAGGCACAGATGGGACGAATGGGATAGGCACAGATGGGACGAATGGGATAGGCACAGATGGGACGAATGGGATAGGCACAGATGGGACGAATGGGATAGACACAGATGGGACGAATGGGATAGACAGTGAATGGAAAGGGTATATCCAACTTGAATGGATGTTTGCTGTTATTCTTGGCGACTATCTATCTATCTATCTATGATTACTCCAGGACCAATATCCACGAACGAGTTCTGTTGTCCCCCAAGACGTCTTCTTAAATGCCTCTGCACACCAGGGCTGTGCAACGCTACTGCCAGCACCAAAGGGGGGGGGGGGGGGAAATGGGGAACCCCCCTTCGAGTGAGACGTTCTTGTGGCGAGACTTTTGTATTCTCAAGTGATACAGCATCGACCAGAGGTCACTTTGCCCGCGTGCTGCAGGCCAAGCCCGGTAACACCACCCACGGTGACTGGTTGGGAAGGTGGTACCAGTTACTCAGGCGATGCGCGAGGTAGGATGATCATCACACAAGAGACGCCAGAAAGAAAGGGAAATTCTCTTTCAAAAAGTTACAGTGCCACTTGAAGTGTCGAGGGGCAGTGGGCGCACTTGGGAGGAGGGACATGGTCATCAGTGGCGGGGTGTGGTCGTAGCTTGCAGGAGGAGCAGGAGGAGGAGGAGGAGGAGGGGGAGTTACCTGGTGCTTTCACGGCGAACGGGAGGCGATGATGCGTATTGGCTTCGACAAGGCTACGTGATGGGCCGCTTGCTCCACCCACCCACACCACCTCACACATTCAGACGCGAAACCTTACATGCTCTTGGCAAAAGGAGGGAGGAAGGAAGAGAGGGAGGAAAAAAATAGAAAAATAAAAGAGGTGGAGAAAGTTATAGGAGATTTGTAGCCTCAGCGCAACGTAACGCAAAGAATGAGAGATGGTGTGAACATGACGCAAGACGCGCGAATGGCAATGATGTGGCGTAGGCTAGGACGCTTGGGTGTCTAACAGAGAAACGAAGCGAGTGTGAGACAGGTGAAGAGACTCCGTGATCGACTAGTTCAAGACTGGCTAGTATGTCCCTTGATAATGTGGTTCAAGACTGGCTAGTATGTCTCTTGATAATGTGGTTCAAGACTGGCTAGTATGTCTCTTGATAATGTGGTTCAAGACTGGCTAGTATGTCTCTTGATAATACAAATAATCGAAAAGAAAAAAGGGTTTTCTAGTGACGTAAAAAGACTTCCTCTGTTCTCACGTCCAGTGTGTGTGTGTGTGTGTGTGTGTGGTTGCAGTTCATGGCGATGTGTGTTAGAATTAGGGATGAACATATCAGAATTTCGGAGGTATTCATGATATCTTTGTCGAAACGCAAGTTTGAAAGAGTCTGTTGCTAACGCACGGCGTATTGACACAACGATAAGGAAATGTGATGTTTTTCATCTTGAATACAACAACTCATCTCTCTCTCTCTCTCTCTCTCTCTCTCTCTCTCTCTCTCTCTCTCTCTCTCTCTCTTTCTCAATCTCCCTCACTCTCCCTACCCATCTTTTCATCCATCTCTATTCACTCACGTCTGCATGTGTCCCCTTGCCTTACCTTCCTACCCGCCAAGAGAGAACCTTCTACCATCGTCCGTGGGGCTCCCGCAGCAGCAGCAGCGCTTAGGAAGCCAGCCACCTCTACCAGGCGGAACCACAGATCAGTAAAGCGTAGCGATGTCGTCATGCCGTCTGTGTGTTGGGGGTGTGAGTGAGTATGGGGCAAGTGAGCAGCATATATGTACGATATCTTCACTACGATAGTCGTACTGTGTCGGACATAACCGAGTCCTGAGATATGTTGAATCGGTGGTTGTAATTGTATAGGGAAAGGTGGCATCCACAGCATACGAGAAAGTATAACTCGTGTATGTCTGGGGAGTGTGGTTCTAATTGTGTGTATGTTGTTGGGTGCGGTGGTGCACAAGACTGGGCTGGGATGGTGGCCAATGAGTGTTTTTATTTTTCGGTTCATTTCGGAGCGTATATGTTCAGTCAGTCAGTTTTGTGTTTGATGGTGGGTGAGGGAGATCTGTGAGTACAAGGGTGCTGAAATGTGAAACTGGGGTAAGCTTTTCCATTTCTGTTTGGGGGGTTCGGGGGAAGGGGGGGTTCTTAGTTAGTAGATATGAAACGCTTTGGATGAATGAGAAGGGTCAAAGTGTTATCGCAAAGAAGGGAGATCCGTGCATATAAAGGAAGAACTGTATTTGGAAGATCTTTGTTTCACTGTGGTGGTGTTAAGGGTTTGTGTTGGCGAGGCATCTAGTCATTGTTCCGAGTGCTTTGTTGTGTATGGCTGGCCGGGTGGATGATCACGTAGGTGAGGCGTAGTTTAGTATGGAGCAGATCAATTGTTTGTGGATGATACTAAATGATTCTATTTCTTATTGTTCTTTTGTCCGAATCTATTACTAGCTAGTCTTCTGGGAGTATTTAGTGTATTTGTTGTTAATGATGTGAATTGGGGAAATGATGACTGTCATATTAAATTGAGAAAGAGAGACTGAGTCAGTATTTTGAAGAGCTATTGAATCTTAAGACGCTAAAGCGGCGGATATGATTTGTTTGGGCCATGGCGGCAAGCAGAGGGAGACAGTCCTGGCAAAATAGCCCCAGGAGTGGATCCCGGGATTACAGTCGCGTCTCTCACAAAAAAAAATAATGTAGTGAAGATGTTGTTGGCTGGTGAGTCGGCCTGTGCAATGTAAGCATATCCCATGATGAAGTGGTGGAGGCAAAAGGGGTAAAAACTGTGAGCTTGAATTGCCTAAGTCAGGTGTTTATACCAGGTTAAGTTGTGGGCGAGGGTGGTGATTGGGATAATGGTGTCAAGGAGAGGTAGGTGTGTGTGTGGGGGGCCAGGTGTTTGCTACGGAGAATTCGTATGTGGCACAATACTGAGTGGCA
This sequence comes from Panulirus ornatus, assembly GCF_036320965.1. Classification (NCBI taxonomy): domain Eukaryota; kingdom Metazoa; phylum Arthropoda; class Malacostraca; order Decapoda; family Palinuridae; genus Panulirus; species Panulirus ornatus. Next base: position 93,829,419 of record NC_092225.1, read on the forward strand.
TGTATGTGGCATTTTCATGCATCTTGGAGATAGCGTGTGGATGGGGTTGACAAAGAGGGCTTGTGGAACAAATGGATGATACAAAGGGAGGAGATTCCATCGGATAGTAAGACACATGTGTGAGTAACAAGGGAATAAAGACATGTTTAGGGAGGGAATAAGGCACCTATTTGTAATGATCGGTTTTTCCAGTACGAGGAAGGGGAGGGGAGTTTTACACTCATGGAGCCTCCTCATCTCTTGAACATCCTCCTCTATCACAGAACTTCTTAAACTTCCGTATGCCGTCAGCGTTCACCATGTCCTCAGTCATCTCATTCCATTCATCCATCACTCGTATGATATAAAAATACTTCCTCACATTCTGTATCAAGATTCTTGCCTCATTCCATAACATGACCTCTGGTTGTTCTACCCTACAGTTCTCGAGGAACGGTTAACTGTCTGGCGTGATCAATCTAACTTAAAAATTATAGGTCTGATCAGGTCTCCCCTCACTCTTCTATCTTCAAAAAATGTGCAAATTCAAAACCTCGAACACTTCCATGTAACCTACAGTCTTTATTCTGTTATTATCTTTGTTGCCCTCCTCTGGACCTTCTCTATTATTTCTTTGTGCATCGTTAAGTCTTGTCACCAAACCTGAGAAACATTCTAGTTTGGGTCTCATACAGGAGGTGAACTGTTGGCCAATTGTTTCCTTGACCAGGAACTTGATTCCAGTTCTAGTATTGTCTAAGAGACAGTTGGTCTCTTCAACTGTTCTCATAAACTGGGACTCCGGCGACAAAGTTAGGGACAGTATCGACTCCAAAGTTAGGGACAGTATCGACTCCAAAGTTAGGGACAGTATCAACTCCAAAGTTAGGGACAGTATCGACTCCAAAGTTAGGGACAGTATCGACTCCAAAGTTAGGGACAGTATCGACTCCAAAGTTAGGGACAGTATCGACTCCAAAGTTAGGGACAGTATCGACTCCAAAGTTAGGGACAGTATCGACTCCAAAGTTAGGGACAGCATCGACTCCAAAGTTAGGGACAGCATCGACTCCAAAGTTAGGGACAGCATCGACTCCAAAGTTAGGGACAGCATCGACTCCAAAGTTAGGGACAGCATCGACTCCAAAGTTAGGGACAGCATCGACTCCAAAGTAATTTCTACACACACACACACTGATCCCAGCAGCTTGTTTCCAGCAGGATGATGATCAATTTAAGGCCCTCTTTCACTGTGGCCCATCCTCATTACATTTACTCAGGTTGAGCTTCATCATCCACATACCAAACCAACTTTGGAGTTTGTCGGTGTCTCCTAAGTGGAAATAATCCTCCACGCTATTCACTTCTCTCATGACCTCTGCATCATCTGCAAATACAGCGAGCGCTTCCTAGTGAGGGTGGGTCTACATCAAGGATGTTTGACATGATGTTTTATTCAGTTTATGGAGGGGATAGTGAGGGAGGTATATGAAGGGGGTCTCAGAGTGAGGGGAGGGATTACGGTAAGGTTCAGCGGGTGGAACGGTGTCGGAGGTGAACCAGTTGCTATTTGCAGATGACACGGCTCTGGTGGCAGACTCTGGAGGGGAAACTCCACAACTTGGTGACAAGGTCTGGGAGTGTGTGTGTGTGTGTGTGTGTGTGTGTGTGTGTGTGTGAAAGGAGACATTGAAAACAACCTCGTACGAAAGTAATATGATGCGGTGCAAGAGAGAAAAGAGACAGGGAAAGCTTGAGAGTAAGCCTGAATGGAGAAAACGTGGAGGAAGTGAAGTGTTTTAGGTACTTGGAAGTGGACGTGGCAGCAGATGAAACAGTAGGGGGTTACAGTGAGCCATAGGTGGTATGAGAGAGAGAGAGAGAGAGAGAGAGAGAGAGAGAGAGAGAGAGAGAGAGAGAGAGAGAGAGAGAGAGAGAGAGAGAGAGACCCATAGTCCAAAGAGCAGCGAGGAGAGCAAGGTTACCTGTCTGCCAGGGCAAAGATGAACGTGCTTGAGGCTACCTGTAGTCCCGCCAGTGTCGTCTGGATGCGAGTCTTGGCCCCGCACGCCAAAAAGAAAGGGAAGAGGTGGACGACATGGAAACGAAACGGTTGAGGACTGTGTGTGTTGTGAGGCGGGTGGGTGGCCTAAGGAACGGCAGTGTATTTAAGAAGTGTGGTTGTGAGCGCGGTGGGGTTGAGCGAGAGCTGACTGAAGGGTGCTGAAATGGTTTGGACATATGAAGAGGATAAGCGAAGAAAGACTGACTGCTTAAGTAGAGGGAGTAAGGGAGAAGGTAGAGACCACGATGGAGTTAGAAAGAGGGAGTGAAAGAAGTTCGGACGATCGTAGCTTGAGTATCGAGAAGGGCGAGAGACATGGATGGGATAGAAAGAATTGGATCGATACCGTACATGGGGGGCGACGTGCTGTTAGTGGGCTGAACTTGGGCTTATGAAACAAAGAAAACCATGTAGTAATAACTAGGGGCTTTGCCGTGGCTAGGTAGGCGCGGGTTGCAGTACATTATACCAAATAGCGAGAGAGAGAGAGAGAGAGAGAGAGAGAGAGAGAGAGAGAGAGAGAGAGAGAGAGAGAGAGAGAGAGAGACCACGACACGACACGGACATGAACTGGAAAATCGCGAGTCTTGGTTTACGAACTAGTGTACCCTAAAGACGGTCAACCATCCTCTGCTGCAGGGGGTGGGGGTGATGGTGGGGGGGGGGGGCTGGAAGTCAAGTCGCGCTCGCGTGACCCGATGACCAGGTCACGGAAGGTCGACTGGTTGTGTCACACACGTCCCCGGGATATATCGATTCTCTCCCAACCCCACTCCACCCCACCCCACCCCCCTCCCCCGGGAGACGGGGAGGGTAGTCGTCGTACCCCCCCCCCCCCCACCCAATCACCCATGTCTGATGTAACGACGTTTCCCCCCCCCCCCCCCCCCCCTCCCCGTCTGGTTGTCCTGCCCGTTTTCTATATCTCTTATATCATGCAATTATAAATCTCTACGTCTCTCTCTCTGTCTCTCTCCATTTTCCCGACGTCTTAGATTATCCAAAATAATCCCTCACGGCTTTTCCATGAGAAGTCCTAACCAACCTGTCCGCAAATTCCAATTTCTTTTTTAGAAAGACATTTACAGAAACGAGTAAATCTGTAAATCCATTAAAACGAAAAAGAAAAAAAAAACACGTCTGTAAAATGCTTTGAATCCATTACTTTCAATTCTATTACCAAAAATCCCGTCTTCTTCAGACATGCTTTTCGGTAAATCCAATGTGTGTATATATATATGTATAAATCCCAATGCTTGTGCGTGTACGGGAAAGTGATGAAACAATCAGACATATACATTTCCTTTACGCAAATAAGGCCATCACTCGTCTTTTCCTCCTGACGCTCTCCTTCCCTGAGGCAGGAAAGGTAGTTAAGTAACAAACAAAACAAAACAAAAAAAGTTATAAATGTGACATGACGAAGCACCAGTGATTTTCTCCAAGTTTCATGAATTTTCAGCACGGAAGTGACAGTATTTTCATCAGTGTTACTCACGCTGGTTTACAGTGTAAACAACAGTGTACCAACTCGGTCCAGGCGGCGAAAGCAGGGAGCTTGGCTGAGGTTGTAACTCCACTTTTTTTTTTTATTTACTAGAAGAAATTTCATCGACTTGTTTTGTGATGTCATCCTATTTTTTTTTTCCCGGTGGAAATGATTTCTTTTTTTCCCCAGTGGAAAATATTTACCGAGGGGTCATCCAGACTGGTGAAGCAATTGTATCAACATTTCATTAAATAGTACCATATTGAAGTGTTGATATTACTAAATAGTCTCCACGCCTAGTTAAGATAAATCCTCCTCCATCCTCAATCCCCTGTATATCTATCTATCTATATATATATATATATATATATATATATATATATATATATATATATATATATATATATATATACTTGCCTCTCTACCTCCAATTATATCCCGCAGGATGAAGAAGCATTCTTGCATTCTCTCAAGGTAATGTGATCAAGCAGTACTGCTCCATGTATTTTCATATCTACTTCCTTTACTTTTTTTGGGGGGGACTATCTTATGTACAGATATATTCAAGAGTTATCATCCTTGAGAACTCCCTAGGATGCTGCTGTCTGTCTACCTACGAAGCCATCCTTACAATACTAATTGATACACGCCCAAGCGACCCGTTACATAAGCGCCCGCCCTTTTCAACAGCCATACTTGGCAAACATATGAGTGTTTTTCCTTTCCTCCTCCTCCTCCCACCTCTCTGATAACGGTACCTCTCGTGAGATTCAGGTTCTGCGTCTCATTCATATATCGTAGCCCTGAGATGGACTATAAGGACGAGGAAATGACAGCTCTTGAGAAACGTGGAGGCTAGCGCGGCCACCGTGTGGAGGTATAGTACAATATAACCGTGGCGAGTGTGGACGTGCTAGTCCAATGCTCAAGAGATTTGCGTTTCATTTGCTCATACCGCGACAAATCTGGATGGTCACCATACAACAAATACACAGGTAGGGTGTCTTAGATCCCTTCTAGGGAGGGGTACGCCTAGGGAATCGATTGCCCTTTTAATGATGAAATGTAGTGGAGGAATGTCAACAGAAGCGAGTGAGTGTGTGTGTGTGCTGCATGTGTGTTGCCTCTGTTGTGACAATTTAACTGAGAGTTACACGTTTCAGCCAGATCTAATCAACGCCAAATTATACCATTGGTATTTTACTTTCCCGTACAGCAGGGGAACACTAGACACAAAATCAGTACAGTCCCGTAGGGATAATGGGTAGTGTCCGTCCTATCGGGGTTGCTGCAGCCGACGCGCCATGAAGGGTAAACAAACACGCGCGCCATCTTTTGAGGGAACCGAGAACTGCTCGAGAAATTTAAGCAGTAACTTCTGTATTTTGAGAAATCTGTCCAAATATGAACTGTGCCTTGTTTAGACAACTTGTTACATAAACTCTTGGTAAACATTCACATGAATTGTAGGCAGCGAGCTCTTTGAAGAGCAGGAATTGGGTTGAAACTGAGTTTAAATAAACAGAACTTATGTAAAATCTGTAATCAGGACGATATCATCTTTATACAAAAATGATAAAGCAGCATAGTGAATTCCAATAGAGGAACTTATTAAACCTAGAGATGTAAAGCCTGCTGGAAAACATGAAATAAACAAATAAAGTTCAGCACGGAACATAATTATTAAACCCTACATCACAGTGAAGTATATGTAACATTGCTCGATATTTTTTTACTCTCCATGTGCACTTTATAAGTAAACAGAAACAATAGTGACAATGATATATTTGGTTGTTATATATATATATATATATATATATATATATATATATATATATATATATATATATATATATATATATATTATACTTAATCGCCGTCTACGGCGTTGGCGAAGTAGCGCAAGGAAACAGACGAAAGAATGGCCCAACCCACCCACATACACATGTACATACATAAACGCCCACACACACAAATATACATGCCTATACATTTCAACGCATACATACATAAACATACACAGGCATATGCATATGGACACATTACATATTCATACTTGCTGCCTTCATTCATGCCCGTCGTCACCCCGCCACACATGAAATAGCATCCCCCCGCGAGATTGCGCAAGGAAAAGATATATATATATATATATATATATATATATATATATATATATATATATATATATATGTGTGTGTGTGTGTGTGTGTGTGTTAAATGATAGGCGCGCGAAAGACAGACTTTTGGATGTTAATGTGCTGAGAGGTGCAACTGGAGGGATGTCTGATCATTATCTTGTGGAGGCGAAGGTGAAGATTTGTAGAGGTTTTCAGAAAAGAAGAGAGAATGTTGGGGTGAAGAGAGTGGTGAGAGTAAGTGAGCTTGGGAAGGAGACTTGTGTGAGGAAGTACCAGGAGAGACTGAGTACAGAATGGAAAAAGGTGAGAACAAAGGACGTAAGGGGAGTAGGGGAGGAATGGGATGTATTTAGGGAAGCAGTAATGGCTTGCACAAGGGATGCTTGTGGCATGAGAAGCGTAGGGAGGTGGGCAGATTAGAAAGGGTAGTGAGTGGTGGGATGAAGAAGTAAGATTGTTAATGAAAGAGAAAAGAGAGGCATTTGGACGATTTTTGCAGGGAAACAATGCAGGTGACTGGGAGATGTATAAAAGAAAGAGGCAGGAGGTGAAGAGAAAGGTGCAAGAGGTGAAAAAGAGGGCAAATGAGAGTTGGGGTGAGAGAGTATCATTAAATTTTAGGGAGAATAAAAAGATGTTTTGGAAGGAGGTATATAAAGTGCGTAAGACAAGGGAATCAATGGGAACTTCAGTGAAGGGGGCTAATGGGGAGGTGATAAGTAGTGGTGAAGCGAGAAGGAGATGGAGTGAGTATTTTGAAGGTTTGTTGAATGTGTTTGATGATAGAGTGGCAGATATAGGGTGTTTTGGTCGAGGTGGTGTGCAAAGTGAAAGGGTTAGGGAGAATGACTTCGTAAACAGAGAAGAGGTAGTAAAAGCTTTGCGGAAGATGAAAGCCGGCAAGGCAGCGGGTTTGGATAGTATTGCAGTTGAATTTATTGAAAAAGGGGGTGACTGTATTGTTGACTGGTCGGTAAGGTTATTTAATGTATGTATGACTCATGGTGAGGTGCCTGAGGATTGGAGGAATGCTTGTATAGTGCCAGTGTACAAAGGCAAAGGGGATAAAAGTGGGTACTCAAATTATAGAGGTATAAGTTTGTTGAGTATTCCTGGGAAAGTATATGGGAGGGTATTGATTGAGAGGGTAAAGGCACGTACAGAGCATCAGATTGGGGAAGAGCAGTGTGGTTTCAGAAGTGGTAGAGGATGTGTGGATCAGGTGTTTGCTTTGAAGAATGTATGTAGGAAATACCTAGAAAAGCAAATGGATTTGTATGTAGCATTTATGGATCTGGAGAAGGCATATGATAGAGTTGATAGAGATGCTCTGTGGAAGGTATCAAGAATATATGGTGTGGGGGCAAGTTGTTAGAAGCAGTGAAAAGTTTTTATCGAGTATGTAAGGCATGTGTACGTGTAGGAAGAGAGGAAAAAGATTGGTTCTCAGTAAATGTTGGTTTGCGGCAGGGGTGTGTGATGTCTTCATTGTTGTTTAATTTGTTTATGGATGGGGTTGTTAGGGAGGTGAATGCAAGAGTTTTGGAAAGAGGGGCAAGTATGCAGTCTGTTGTGGATGAGAGAGCTTGGGAAGCGAGTCAGTTGTTGTTCGCTGATGTTACAGCGCTGGTGGCTGATTCGTGTAAGAAGCTGCAGAAGCTGGTGACCGAGTTTGGTAAAGTGTGTGAAAGAAGAAAGCTGAGAGTAAATGTGAATAAGAGCAAGGTTATTAGGTACAGTAGGGTTGAGGGTCAAGTCAATTGGGAGGTAAGTTTGAATGGAGAAAAACTGGAGGAAGAAGTGTTTTAGATGTCTGGGAGTGGATTTGGCAGCGGATGGAACCATGGAAGCAGAAGTGAATCATAGGGTGAGGGAGGGGGCGAAAGTTCTGGGAGCGTTGAAGAATGTGTGGAAGTTGAGAACATTATCTCGGAAACCAAAAATGGGTATGTTTGAAGGAATAGTGGTTCCAACAATGTTATATGGTTGCGAGGCGTGGGCTATGGATACAGTTGTGCGGAGGAGGGTGGATGTGCTGGAAATGAGATGTTTGAGGACAGTATGTGGTGTGAGGTGGTTTGATCGAGTAAGTAATAATAGGGTAAGAGATGTGTGGTAATAAAAAGAGTGTGGTTGAGAGAGCAGAAGAGGGTGTTTTGAAATGGTTTGGTCACATGGAGAGAATGAGTGAGGAAAGATTGACCAAGAGGATATATGTGTCAGAGGTGGAGGGAATGAGGAAAAGTGGGAGGCCAAATTGGAAGTGGAAAGATGGGGTGGAAAAGATTTTGAGTGATCGGGCCTAAACATGCAGGAGGGTGAAAGGCGTGCAAGGAAGAGAGTGAATTGGAACGATGTGGTATACCGGGGTCGACTTGCTGTCAATGGATTGAACCAGGGCGTGTGAAGCGTCTGGGGTAAACCATGGAAAGCTTTGTGGGGCTTGGATGTGGAAAGGGAGCTGTTGTTTCAGTGCATTATACATGACAGCTAGAGACTAAGTGTGAACGAATGTGGCCTTTGTTGTCTTTTCCTAGTGCTACCTCGCGCACATGCTGGGGGAGGGGGTTGTTATTTCATGTGTGGCGAGGTGGCGATGGGAATGAATAAAGGCAAACGGAGACCTTTGGCAATGACCATATCTTATCCAGAAGATACAGTTATCTTGTGGGCTGAACAGGTGTCGCCCGAGAGCTGTTACATAACACTACGGGTCAAAGACTAAAGGTAGGTGTTCGTTCGCTCGCACTCGGGTCACACAGTCAGTTGAAAGAACCAATGAGAATGTTTTCTTGCAAAACTCTAGATTCCCTGTGGTTATCGAGTACTTTGTGTGTGTGTGTGTTACTCCAGGACCCCTTTCGTGAAATCCAGGGGTTCCTTCTTTACGCTTCAAGGCTGCGCTACACTCAGTAGCAGAGACAGGATGGGCTCATTTGAGACGTGAGGTTCTCTGACGAGATTGTACCCTTTTGCGTCAAATAACACTTGATACAACCCCACCAAACAGGTGTTTCACTAGCGGTGTAACCTCAAACTGATGGAGTCCGATACATACATATATATATATATATATATATATATATATATATATATATATATATATGTATATATATTATACTTAACCGCTGTCTCCCGCGTTTGCGAGGTAGCGCAAGGAAACAAACGAGGAATGGCCCAACCTACCCACATACACATGTATGCACATAAACACCCACACACGCACATATACATCTATATACATTTCAACGTATACATACATATACATATATACACACGTACATATATATACTTGCTGCCGTCTTCCATTCCCGTCGCCACCCCGCCACACACGAAATAGCATCCCCCACACTCCATGCATAGTAGGATCTCTCAGCAAAGAGCACCGATTAGAAAATTGGTCTCGTCCGCTGAGATCAGGTAATTTACATCCCATATCTAAGGAGAAAATTGCCTCATCTCAGTCTTGACTTGTTCATGCCATAAAAACTTCCACTGACTTAGCTGAGCTTTAAGTTTCTAATCATGTTTTCCAAGTTGGTGAAGGTGATTCTTATGGACAGAATTTTGGTCTTGCCATGGGAAACCATCTTAGTAATTTATTCATGGAATGTTTTGAGAGTGAAATTTTAACTTCAGTCAATAATCATCCGAAAGTCTGGTTTAGATACGTGGATGATGTGTGGTCCTTGTGGCCATCCTCCCAAGATTGTGATGTTTTCTTTAATGTATTAAATAACACCCACCCCACCATCAACTTCAAGATAGATTGGGAAAAAGAAGGCAAACTGCCCTTTCTAGATGTGTTAATAAATAGAGAATCTGATCATTGGTCCTTTGAAATCTACAGGAAGCCTACCAACTTTGAGAGGTATATTCATTGTGTCTTAGTACATGATTCTTGTGCAAAAATGTCTGTAGTTATGTCTATGTTTGTAAGATCACTACGGATATGTGATTCCATAGGCCTGGTAGACGAATGTAGTCATATAAGACGTATCTTGAAGCAGTTATATTATCCCAAGTGGTTTGTGAAAAAAGCTTAGTAGAATGCAAGGAAGACATTTTATGCTTCTTGTAACGAAGATGTGACAAATAAAGGATCAGTCTAAATGTTTAGTGTTGCCCGTATTCTCCCAACTTAGCTAATCTAAGACATGGTCTAAAAAATAACAGTGCTTGTAATGCTGCTTTCCAGTACAATAACACCATCAGCAAGACCTTAATAAATAGTAGGCCAAATCATGCAAGAATTGGGAGTGTTTACGCCTTCAAGTGCAAGGCATGTAGATATAATTATGAAGGCCAGGCTGGTAAAACTGTAACGGAGAGGTGTTATTGGCACCGTCATTCAGTACGCTGGGATGACCCCCAAAAATACGATCGCTAAACCTTGTCATGACAATGATCACCCCATACATCTTGAAAATCCCGCTATTCTATACCCCTCTGCTGATTATGCCACACGCAACGTCATTGAATCTGTCGTAACTGCTAATACTAAGAACTTTAATTTATCCCCAGGCCAATTTGAAAGCCCATCTTGTCTCCAGAAAAAATCTAAATCCCTATCCTAGCATTAGACAAATCATTATGAGAGAACTGACCAAACCACAAAAACTTTAAAAAAAAAAAAAGATTGTTCATGACACACCCAGCTACCCAGGTCAACCCTCGCTACGTCACCCCTTAATCACTCTCACTGAAAACGGTGACGACCAGACAAAGCAGACAGTGATTGGTCTATAAAGATTGGTGTTGGACGGCGGGAATCAAGTGTGATGTTGGGATTTAAATAACTTTGTTAAGTACTGACAACCGATGAATTGGACTGTCTCCACGAAACATGTCGTGCCACATGTATAGAAAATTTACATGGTAAATGAAATTGTATGAACTACTGAAGTGCGATTTCATATATATATATATATATATATATATATATATATATATATATATATATATATATATATATATATATATATATATATATATTCCTTTTTCTTTCAAACTATTCGCCATTTCCCGTGTTAGCGAGGTAGCGTTAAGAACAGAGGACTGGGCCTTTGAGGGAATATCCTCACCTGGCCCCCTTCTGTGTTCCTTCTTTTGGAAAAAAAAAAAAAACTAGTGAAACACCTCTTTGGTGGGGTTGTATCAAGTGTTATTCGACGAAAAAGGGTACAATCTCGTCAGAGAACCTCACGTCTCAAAGGAGCCCATCCTGTCTCTGCTACTGAGTGTAGCGCAGCCTTGAAGCGTAAGGAAGGAACCCCTGGATTTCATGAAAGGGGTCCTGGAGTAACACACACACACACAAAGTACTCGATAACCACAGGGAATCTAGAGTTTTGCAAGAAAACATTCTCATTGGTTCTTTCATCTGACTGTGTGACCCGAGTGCGAGCGAACGAACACCTACCTTTAGTCTTTGACCCGTAGTGTTATGTAACAGCTCTCGGGCGACACCTGTTCAGCCCACAAGATAACTGTATCTTCTGGATAAGATATGATCATTGCCAGAGGTCTCCGTCTGTCTGCACATCATGGTTTTAAAGAGCTTGGGTGCGGAGGTCAACATTTCAGCTTATCATTATGAATCGCTTAGTTCATTCCCCTGATGTTTGTTTACGTGTGTGTGTGTGTGTGTGTGTGTGTGTCTGTGTCTGTGTGTGTGTTTACCTCTCTCTCTCTCTCTCTCTCTCTCTCTCTCTCTCTCTCTCTCTCTCTCTCTCTCTCTCTCTCTCTCTCTCTCTCTCTCAAAACTGTGGGCATGTGTGTGTGTGTGTGTGTGAGAGAGAGAGAGAGAGAGAGAGAGAGAGAGAGAGAGAGAGAGAGAGAGAGAGAGAGAGAGAGAGAGAGAGAGAGAGAGAGAGAGAGACTTGGGAGGGAGAGTGTGCCAACGCCGTGGTCAGCGCCTCACCTCCCGAGAGTGAGTGAGGAGGGAGACAAGATGTCTGCTGCCATGCATAATCACATACAGATACGTACATTACTGGGTTTTTTCCTCATACATGCTTGCTCTTTCCCGCGTGAGCGAGGTAGCGTCAAGAACAGAAGACAGGGTCTTAAGAGGGACAATGCCTCACTTGCCTCCGTATTCTGTTGCTTCTTTTGGAAAGTAATACAGGAAGGGAGGATTTTCAGCACCCCTCGCTGCTCCCTTCCCTTTTAGTCGCCTTCTACGACACGCAGGGAATACGTGGGAAGTATTCTTTCTCCCCTATCCCCAGGGATAGATATGGATCTATTCTGGGGATAGATTAGGATATATTCTGGGGATAGGTAAGGATATATTTTAGGGATAGAAAAGGATATATTCTGCGGATAGACAAGGAATTATTTTGCGGATAGACAAGGATATATTTTGGGAATAGATAAGGATATATTCTGCTGATAGACAAGGATATATTCTGGGGATAGATAAGGATATATTCTCTGGATAGACAAGGATATGTTATGGGGATAGATAAGGACATATTTTCGGGATAGATAAGGACATATTTTCGGGATAGATAAGGATATATTATGGGGATAGACAAGGATATATTCTGGGGATAGACAAGGATATACTTAAACTGCCCCACATCGTCTCAGACCAAAGTGTCTGTCAAAGATTGGTCACTGCACTTTCTTCATGTCCCACTTATGAACAGACATGGCACAGGCATCTCCCAGTCATGACCAGACATGTTCCAGTCATGATCATCTCTGGTGAGATGAATACAAGACAAATAACGACAAAGTATAATAAAATAAATATATATATATATATTCCTATGAGTTCACGGGGAAAATGAAACACGACAAGTTCCCAAGTGCACTTTCGTGTAATAATCACATCATCAGGGCAGACACAGGAGAGAAATATAACAGTCAGTTGATATACATCGAAGA
>NC_092225.1:93844486-93884486 GCF_036320965.1 Panulirus ornatus
TGGGTTGGGAGAGTGGCCAGTGAACCCTGTGGGTTGAGAGAGTGGCCAGTAAACCCTCTGGGTTGGGAGAGTGGCCAGTAAACCCTCTGGGTTGGGAGAGTGGCCAGTGAACCCTGTGGGTTGGGAGAGTGCCCAGTGAACCCTCTGGGTTGGGAGAGTGCCCAGTGAACCCTCTGGGTTGGGAGAGTGCCCAGTGAACCCTCTGGGTTGGGAGAGTGCCCAGTGAACCCTGTGGGTTGGGAGAGTGGCCAGAAATTCTTCCGGGGGTTTGTGGTCAGGTCAGTGAAGCGTCTGGGTTGGAAGCTGGTCCAGTGAACCCTGTGGTTAATCCAGCGGGACCCTCTGTGAGTGAGTAACCCAGTGGCAGTCAGACCATCTGGTTGGAGAGTGGCCCAGTGAACCCTGGTTGGAGAGTGGCCAGATAATCCCTTCAGGGGTAGCAGTGCTCAGTGAACCCCTAGGGTCGAAGCTCTGCTCAGTAACTCCAATAGGGCGTAGATCTCAGTATCCCACATGCGTCAGCATTGGCTGGAGATCCCACATGGGCGTCAGCATCGCTTGAGTATCCACAAGGGCGTCAGGATCTGCTGAGTATCCCACTAGGGCGTCAGCATCTGCTGAGTATCCCACAAGGGCGTCACATCTGCTCGAGTATCCACATAGGGCGTCAGACTCTGTGAGTATCCCACATAGGGCGTCAGCATCTGCTTGAGTATCCACATAGGGCGTCAGCATCGCTGAGTATCCCACATAGGGCGTCAGCATCTGCTTGAGTATCCCACTAGCTCCATCTGCTGAGTATCCCACATAGGGCGTCAGCATCTGCTCGAGTATCCCACATAGGGCGTCAGCATCTGCTCGAGTATCCCACATAGGGCGTCAGCATCTGCTTGAGTATCCCACATAGGGCGTCAGCATCTGCTCGAGTATCCCACATAGGGCGTCAGCATCTGCTTGAGTATCCCACATAGGGCGTCAGCATCTGCTTGAGTATCCCACATAGGGCGTCAGCATCTGCTTGAGTATCCCACATAGGGCGTCAGCATCTGCTTGAGTATCCCACATAGGGCGTCAGCATCTGCTTGAGTATCCCACATAGGGCGTCAGCATCTGCTCGAGTATCCCACATAGGGCGTCAGCATCTGCTCGAGTATCCCACATAGGGCGTCAGCATCTGCTTGAGTATCCCACATAGGGCGTCAGCATCTGCTTGAGTATCCCACATAGGGCGTCAGCATCTGCTTGAGTATCCCACATAGGGCGTCAGCATCTGAGTATCCCACATAGGGCGTCAGCATCAGCTTGAGTATCCCACATAGGGCGTCAGCATCTGCTCGAGTAACCCACACAGGGCGTCAGCATCTGCTCGAGTATCCCACATAGGGCGTCAGCATCTGCTTGAGTATCCCACATAGGGCGTCAGCATCTGCTTGAGTATCCCACATAGGGCGTCAGCATCTGCTTGAGTATCCCACATAGGGCGTCAGCATCTGCTTGAGTATCCCACATAGGGCGTCAGCATCTGCTTGAGTATCCCACATAGGGCGTCAGCATCTGCTTGAGTATCCCACATAGGGCGTCAGCATCTGCTTGAGTATCCCACATAGGGCGTCAGCATCTGCTTGAGTATCCCACATAGGGCGTCAGCATCTGCTTGAGTATCCCACATAGGGCGTCAGCATCTGCTTGAGTATCCCACATAGGGCGTCAGCATCTGCTTGAGTATCCCACACAGGGCGTCAGCATCTGCTCGAGTATCCCACATAGGGCGTCAGCATCTGCTCGAGTAACCCACATAGGGCGTCAGCATCTGCTCGAGTAACCCACACAGGGCGTCAGCATCTGCTTGAGTATCCCACATAGGGCGTCAGCATCTGCTCGAGTATCCCACATAGGGCGTCAGCATCTGCTTGAGTATCCCACATAGGGCGTCAGCATCTGCTCGAGTATCCCACATAGGGCGTCAGCATCTGCTCGAGTATCCCACATAGGGCGTCAGCATCTGCTTGAGTATCCCACATAGGGCGTCAGCATCTGCTTGAGTATCCCACATAGGGCGTCAGCATCTGCTTGAGTATCCCACATAGGGCGTCAGCATCTGCTTGAGTATCCCACATAGGGCGTCAGCATCTGCTTGAGTATCCCACATAGGGCGTCAGCATCTGCTTGAGTATCCCACACAGGGCGTCAGCATCTGCTCGAGTATCCCACATAGGGCGTCAGCATCTGCTCGAGTAACCCACATAGGGCGTCAGCATCTGCTCGAGTAACCCACACAGGGCGTCAGCATCTGCTTGAGTATCCCACATAGGGCGTCAGCATCTGCTCGAGTATCCCACATAGGGCGTCAGCATCTGCTTGAGTATCCCACATAGGGCGTCAGCATCTGCTCGAGTATCCCACATAGGGCGTCAGCATCTGCTCGAGTATCCCACATAGGGCGTCAGCATCTGCTCGAGTATCCCACACAGGGCGTCAGCATCTGCTCGAGTATCCCACACAGGGCGTCAGCATCTGCTCGAGTATCCCACATAGGGCGTCAGCATCTGCTCGAGTATCCCACATAGGGCGTCAACATCTGCTTGAAAACTCCATCAGTACATAAGCGTCGTAAACATCAACATTACTGAGACGCAGTTTCTCCCTCTATCTCTCTAATCTTCGCCATTTCACACTCCATATATCTTTCCCTTCCCTCTCTCTCTCTATTCAACGTCAAAACACCACAAACATTGGTGTATTGACACCGTATGATTATTTTTTCTATTTTTTTCATTTCTTGTGAGAGCAGCTGCTTCATCTCGTCCTAGTATGATGGAGTGCATGGAGACTTCGTCGTCCATCTCGCTATCACTGGGACCACAGAGCCTTCCCTCTGGTCAATTCCTCAAGCCTTCCCTCTGGTCAATTCCTCAGCCTTCCCTCTGGTCAATTCCTCAAGCCTTCCCTCTGGTCAATTCCTCAGCCTTCCCTCTGGTCAATTCCTCAGCCTTCCCTCTGGTCAATTCCTCAGCCTTCCCTCTGGTCAATTCCTCAAGCCTTCCCTCTGGTTAATTCCTCAACCTTCCCCTCTCGTTAATTCCTCAAGCCTTCCCTCTCGTTAATTCCTCAAGCCTTCCCTCTCGTTAATTCCTCAACCTTCCCCTCTCGTTAATTCCTCAAGCCTTCCCTCTCGTTAATTCCTCAAGCCTTCCCTCTCGTTAATTCCTCAAGCCTTCCCTCTCGTTAATTCCTCAAGCCTTCCCTCTCGTTAATTCCTCAAGCCTTCCCTCTCGTTAATTCCTCAAGCCTTCCCTCTCGTTAATTCCTCAAGCCTTCCCTCTCGTTAATTCCTCAAGCCTTCCCTCTCGTTAATTCCTCAAGCCTTCCCTCTCGTTAATTCCTCAAGCCTTCCCTCTCGTTAATTCCTCAAGCCTTCCCTCTCGTTAATTCCTCAAGCCTTCCCTCTCGTTAATTCCTCAAGCCTTCCCTCTCGTTAATTCCTCAGCCTTCCCTCTCGTTAATTCCTCAACCTTCCCCTCTCGTTAATTCCTCAGCCTTCCCACTGGTTAATTCCTCAACCCTCCCCTCTCGTTAATTCTTCAACCTTCCTCTCTCGTTAATTCCTCAACCTTCCCACTGGTTAATTCCTCAGCCTTCCCTCTCGTTCATTCCTCAACCTTCCCGTCTCGTTAATTCCTCAGCCTTCCCTCTCGTTAATTCCTCAGCCATCTCTCTCGTTAATTCCTCAGCCTTCCCTCTCGTTAATTCCTCAGCCTTCCCTCTCGTTCATTCCTCAACCTTCCCACTGGTTAATTCCTCAGCCTTCCCTCTCGTTAATTCCTCAGCCATCTCTCTCGTTAATTCCTCAGCCTTCTCTCTCGTTAATTCCTCAGCCATCTCTCTCGTTAATTCCTCAGCCTTCTCTCTCGTTAATTCCTCAAGCCTTCTCTCTCGTTAATTCTCCACCTTCCCTCTCGTTAATTCCTCAGCCTTCTCTCTCGTTAATTCCTCAGCCATCTCTCTCGTTAATTCCTCAGCCTTCCCTCTCGTTAATTCCTCAAGCCTTCCCTCTCGTTAATTCCTCAAGCCTTCCCTCTCGTTAATTCCTCAAGCCTTCCCTCTCGTTAATTCCTCAAGCCTTCCCTCTCGTTAATTCCTCAAGCCTTCCCTCTCGTTAATTCTCCACCTTCCCTCTCGTTAATTCCTCAAGCCTTCCCTCTCGTTAATTCCTCACCCTTCCCTCTCGTTAATTCCTCCAACCATCTCCCTCTATCTGCTCATGATAATGCCGTCTTCTCCTCCGTTTTCCACATATCATTTCGGTCACTGGCCTCGTGTGTGTGTCCCTCCTGCCATCCTAGGCGAGGTAAGTTCATAGCTGCTGCTTCCCGTGGTTTGTGTGTGGAAACCCAACCACACGAGGATTGACCGTTACGATGGGACACCTCCCTTCCTCTACCAGCACGGCTGTGGAATTCTCTCCCTGGAACCATCTCTTCCCTGGAACCATCTCTTCCCTGGAACCACCTCTTCCTGGAACCACCTCTTTCCTGGAACCATCTCTTTCCTGGATCCACCTCTTCCTGGAACCACCTCTTCCCTGGTACCATCTCTTCCTGGTACCATCTCTTCCTGGAACCACATCTTCCCTGGAACCACCTCTTCCCTGGAACCACCTCTTCCCTGGAACCATCTCTTCCCTGGAACCACCTCTTCCTGGAACTACCTCTTCCTGGAACCACCTCTTCCTGGAACCACCTCTTCCCTGGTACCATCTCTTCCTGGTACCATCTCTTCCTGGAACCACATCTTCCCTGGAACCACCTCTTCCCTGGAACCACCTCTTCCCTGGAACCACCTCTTCCCTGGAACCACCTCTTCCTTGGAACCATCTCTTCCTGGAACCACCTCTTCCTGGAACCACCTCTTCCTGGAACCACCTCTTCCTTGGAACCACCTCTTCCTTGGAACCACCTCTTCCTTGGAACCACCTCTTCCTGGAACCACCTCTTCCTGGAACCACCTCTTCCTTGGAACCACCTCTTCCTTGGAACCACCTCTTCCTGGAACTACCTCTTTCCTGGAACCACCTCTTCCTGGAACCACCTCTTCCTTGGAACCACCTCTTCCTGGAACTGCCTCTTTCCTGGAACCACCTCTTCCTTGGAACCACCTCTTCCTGGAACCACCTCTTCCTTGGAACCACCTCTTCCTGGAACCACCTCTTCCTGGAACCACCTCTTCCCTGGAACTATTTCTTCCTGGAACCACCTCTTCCCTGGAACCACCTCTTCCTGGAACCACCTCTTCCCTTAACCCACCTCTGCCTGAAACTGCCTCTTTCCTGGAACCACCTCTTCCTTGGAACCACCTCTTCCTGGAACCACCTCTTCCTTGGAACCACCTCTTCCTTGGAACCACCTCTTCCCTGGAACCATTTCTTCCTGGAACCACCTCTTCCCTGGAACCACCTCTTCCTGGAACCACCTCTTCCCTGTAACCACCTCTTCCTTGGAACCACCTCTTCCTGGAACCACCTCTTCCTGGAACCACCTCCTCCTGGAACCATCTCTTCCCTGGAACCATCTCTTCCCTGGAACCACCTCTTCCTTGGAACCACCTCTTCCTTGGAACCACCTCTTCCTGGAACCACCTCTTCCCTGTAACCACCTCTTCCTTGGAACCACCTCTTCCTGGAACCACCTCTTCCCTGGAACCATCTCTTCCTTGGAACCACCTCTTCCCTGGAACCATTTCATCCTGGAACCACCTCTTCCCTGGAACCACCTCTTCCCTGGAACCACCTCTTACCTGGAACCACCTCTTCCCTGGAACCACCTCTTCCCTGGAACCACCTCTTCCCTGGAACCACCTCTTCCTGGAACCACCTCTTCCTGGAACCACCTCTTCCTGGAACCACCTCTTCCCTGGAACCATCTCTTCCCTGGAACCACCTCTTCCCTGGAACCATCTCTTCCCTGGAACCATCTCTTCCCTGGAACCACCTCTTCCCTGGAACCACCTCTTCCGTGGAACCATCTCTTCCCTGGAACCATCTCTTCCCTGGAACCATCTCTTCCCTGGAACCACCTCTTCCTGGAACCACCTCTTCCTTTCAATAATCAGGTCTACACACCCCTATCCTCCATAGATGGCCATGATTGGCTAATGTCTTATCTGTTCCATTTTGATCACTGTATACGGGTAAGGTAACCACCCACGGGCATCGGCAACGCTGCTTGGGGATTCGAACACGGGTGCCGGGAACACGGTTTGGGATTTTCAGATCACGGGGTCGACATCACCGCTTGGGTAGGCCAGCTACACATGACAGTGACACTACTCGGGAACTGCATGCTATACGGGCGTCGGCAGCGCTGCTTGGGTATTCCAGCACAGGCCTTAAGGATACCGCGGGCGAACTTGTCCACGGCCGTTGGCAACGATGCTCGAGGACGATGACGTCACGAGTCACGTGGTTTTGTTTACATCAGCTGGCTTGTATGGGGGTAGTGGGGGGGGGTATATGGGGGTTCGCCTCCTAACGCCCTCTATATGGACACCTAAACGAGCGGCGACGACGCTGTAAAAGCAACGCCATCTATAAACACAAGATGCTGACGCCAAGACACAGGTCGAATAAACCATTTTTAATTAAGGTTTTTTTTTTTTTAAAAATTAACTGTTCTCATGGAGTTTCTTGAAGTAAATAATATCATTGGTCCTTATGTATTGACTATCATATGGTATGTACATATACACAAGCACATATACATTTCAACGTATACATACACAGACATATACATATATACACATGTACATATCCATACTTGCTGCTTTCATCCATTCTCGTCGCCACCCCGCCACACATGAAATAGCATCCCCCCTCGACCATCCCTCAGGGGTGGATGAACTTTATCCTTTGATATGTAAGGCTCATCGATATGTGAAAAGTCAGAGGGTTTGTGCTCGGTTAAGATAACCAACAAAGCTCACCATCAACTCCCAGTGTGTTATGCTAGGTTAAGATAACCAACAAAGCTCACCATCAACTCCCAGTGTGTTATGCTAGCTTAAGATAACCAACAAAGCTCACCATCAACTCCCAGTGTGTTATGCTAGCTTAAGATAACCAGCAAAGCTCACCATCAACTCCCAGTTCAACACAGTGTTTAAGGAAGATGAGTTATTCAAAAGACATCTTTTTCATAATTCTTACATACTTTTTTCAACCTTAAATTGAGCTTCTAGCCAAAAAGAAGGTCATTTCGTATCACGTATACAATTCGACAATAAAGACATCTTATCTTGTCTATCTTAAATCATTTGGAAACACAGAGTAAACTTTAAAACTGGAACTTAACGAATAGTTACAACAGTCTTGACCATTTCAAACCATACCTACGTCTTTTTTCTTTTTTTTTAAAGTATGGCGCATTGTTTGACGTGTCTAAACATATTCTTAAGGGTTCGTTAAGGAGATCTATTTCTGAAGGGAACATTCAAAGTTAACCCCCAACAAACACTGGAGGAGCAGGGAGGTATGTATATCGTGTTGACATGTAGACCCCGAGGATATGGCCATTACCAGACACCATACATGAGTCATAATACCCCAGACATCCATGATCAGGTCACTCATGTCGTCCAGTAAATCAAAAATCTTTTTTTTTTATTATTATTATTTCTGCAACCCTGCCAATGTCCCCTTGTACTTTCATCACCTCCGCATAAGATGTGACATTTGATTTTGGGACGTGGGGAGCTGCTGTGATACTAATGATGGTATTTGATGTGTTCTCTCTCTCTCTCTCTCTCTCTCTCTCTCTCTCTCTCTCTCTCTATATATATATATATATATATATATATATATATATATATATATATATATATATATATATTGGAAAGGATCACAATTTTGCGCCTGATCAAGATATTCCTACGAGTCCACGGGGAATATATATATATATATATATATATATATATATATATATATATATATATATATATATATATATATATATATATATATATATATATGTCGATCCTCAGTGATGAATTACGTCACTGCGTGTTGATGGTGGTTAGAGGCAACAAGGCGGAGCAAGTTGGACAAGATCAGTTTACCAACCTAACCCGAGCATATCAAATGCTCACTTTGTTTACACTTTTAACGAAGGAGTTTGCATCTAGATTGCCACGTGACCCCCCTGGAACCAATTTTGGTCCCAATGTGGCCAAATGTGATCCCATGGATTGACTTTTGGTCCCATTGTGGCCAGGTGTGTCCCCCGGGATTGACCTTTGGTCTCACTGTGGCCAAGCATGATCCCGGGATTGACCTTTGGTCCCACTGTGGCCAAATGTGATCCCGATATTGAACTTTGGTCCCACTATGGCCAAGCATGATCCCGGGATTGACCTTTGGTCCCACTGTGGCCAAATGTGACCCCCTGAGATCATCGTTTGGTCCCACTGTGGCCTAGCATGATCCCGGGGTTGAACTTTGGTCCCACTGTGGCCAAGTTTGACCCCTGGGATTAATTCAAGGCCACACTGTGGCCAAGTTTTAAGACCATAAACTGACTCTTGATCCCACTGTGATCAAGTGTGACCTCTAGAACTGATCCTTGGGTCCCACTGTGGCCAAAGAGTAACATAAAACCCACCCAAACCGTAACGTATCCAAATCCAACACGTACGATTATACTACTGGAATCTCGCAACTTTTGATTACCTTGCCATCAAACACTTTCGATATCGCGCCCAAATTATTCATTTAAGCTCAATAAAATCAAAATCACCTTTCACCTGAGCCCACCAGATGAAATGTCGGTTATATTTGACCACGAAATCAAAGATGTGCGGCGTTATTTTGGACAATAAACCCCAAATGTTCTGATGAAAGGGTGACTTGACCCTACGAAATATAGACGGCGAGGCTGGCTACTTACTACACCCGAAGGTCGTAATACTGTGCTCAAGGACGCAGCGACGGAAGAAAAAAAAAACAAAAGAGGGTCTACAGTTACCTCGTCACAGCTCCCCAAATGGAATTCAATACTGTCAGACTACTATATACCTTGACTGTTGGAGTTTGAAGATAAGAGGAAAGACGAGAAGAAAAAAGCAAAAGAGGGTCTACAGTTACCTCGTCACAGCTCCCCAAATGGCATTCAATACTGTCAGACTACTATATACCTTGACTGTTGGAGTTTGAAGATAAGCGGAAAGACGAGAAGAAAAAAGCAAAAGAGGGTCTACAGTTACCTCGTCACAGCTCCCCAAATGGCATTCAATACTGTCAGACTACTATATACCTTGACTGTTGGAGTTTTGAAGATAAGAGGACAGACGAGAAGAAACAAAAAATGACTGCAAAACTCCTTCTTTTACACCCGTGAAATGTCAAATGATTGACTGGGGGAAAAAGATGATTTACCTTCATTTCCTTCCTGAGGTGTGTATCAATGATCCGAGATCCGGTGTTACGCTGGCGTTCGACTCGTCTGAAGCAGGCTGGCGATCCTTGAACCATCTGATCTTTATTGATCACTTAGCTCTTGTCCTGCTTGGGAGATCTCTCATTGTCTGGGTTGGTCGAGATCAACTCAACCCTCACCCCCACCACACACACACACGAAGACTGTTCACTTGGGAACAATGGTGTATACAAAAGCACTGAGGACCTCCTCGTCTGCTTCACGAGCTTCGAACGAATGAAACGAAGTGTCGTCAGCTTCGAAGCGCTTCGCAATGACGGATATGAACCCGTAGCTCCCCACACCCTAACAACGCACTAACAGAGTGGGGGGAAAAAAAAAGGAAAAAAAAAAGAGGGAGGTTCTGAATACAAGTTTTTCATAATGTTCTCATAATATTCGATTGCATTAAGAAGGTCCGACATGCTGATGAAGACTTTATAGTCTGTGGTGAATGTCACCCGAGGCGAGGGTGTGTTCCAACACTACAAGCTTGCCCAACTGTGTAACGAGCGCCTGGTCGACGTTTTTAGCGACACATTGGCTTACTGTCATTTAAAGAGATTATATTTTTTTTAGAAGTGCGCGAGCGCCCGCTCGTCTCGTGTGTGTGTGTGTGTGTGTGTGTTAAATTACCTTTTGGTCCTATACGGTGAAAATGTTCTATATTCGGAGGACCCACATCTCTTGAATTTTCTCTACCATTAAATAACCTCTTAAACCCCCATGCATGTTGCTGGCATTCACAGTCTCCTTGTTCCCTAGTGTGCACCACACTTACTCTACCACAATACATCCTTCACCTCCTCTCTGTAAGAACCAGCCTTCTGTCCTGGCCTGTGGTAACTGTGGTGGTGTATCTCATTCAGAAAACTGACTCGCGTGACCCCATCGTCCAGCTAATTTCGAATCTTTAAAGGGTGTGATCAGGTCACTCCTCTCTCTTCTCTCCTCCACGGTGGACAAAGGTGGAGTAATCCTCCCCAGCCTCTCAGTGTATGGAGGCTCAGCTTCTTCAGTTCTGGTACCATCATGGTTGCTCCGCTGTAGACCCAGAGGGAGGTAGCCAGGCCTGGCTCTCGTGGGATAACAACAAGCCCAACCAACCCTACCTAGGCCCAGTGCTTAGGTCCCTCACCACCGGCGGCCGGGCGGCCGCCCTAGAGCATAGGGCCCGCATCTCCTGAGTTTGTAGGCAGGTTTAACCTCAGACAACAACTTTGGACCCTCTCAGTTAGGTCTTTGTGTTTCTTTGGATGCAGTAATTAGACTTGAGAAACGTAACTAGTTTGGGTGTGTTCAGACTAGCTTAACAAAACATTTCTTTATTCATTACGTAAATGCGAGTCTAACATTTACTTGCGGAGAGTCTGCCTCCTTGACCATTCTCCTCATGTGGGTCTTTGCTGACGTGTTAATGCACAATGCCGGCCCCAATATGTTGGTCTCTTTCGCATATAGATTCCTGGAGCTTATTTCCCCCTCGTCAATTTGGACGTACATAAGCCCCTCTTTCACTGTATCCTATCCTCATTACCGTGAACTTTAACTGGATTTCATCACCCATTCAGCAGACCAACATTGAGTTTCGTCCAGCTCCACTTGTAAGTTGATTCAGTCACCGTCATTCAGTATTTCTCTCATGATCTCGGCATCATCTGCAAACATATCAGGGGAAGAGTCTGAGCCACAAGTGTGTGTGTGTGTGTGTGTGTGTGTGTGTGTGTTTACCTGTTTGTGATTACTTTATTTGAATTGAACAGAGAGGGAGTCTTACATTCTTAGGGCCACCATACCGAGTACATTTTCTTATGTCACACCATTTCTAAGGTTTATGTACGCTGTCTGCATTATCGATCAGTCATTTTATTCCATTCATCCACCCACTCGTACAATAAAAGTACTCCTTTACATCTATTTTCTTCCTCCATCCACCCACTCGTACAATAAAAGTACTTTACATCTATTTTCTTCCTCCATCCACCCACTCGTACAATAAAAGTACTCCTTTACATCTATTTTCTTCCTTCTTCCACCCACTCGTACAATAAAAGTACTTCTTTACATCTATTTTCTTCTTTCACCCTCGTACAATTAAAGTTACTTTTTACATCTATTTTCTTCCTTCTTCCACCCACTCGTACAATAAAAGTACTTCTTTACATCTATTTTTTTTTCCTAACAAGATTTTTTTTTTGATCACATTCAGGTTCTGCCATCTGGTTGCCTTGCCTTTACATCTTTCCAAGAACCGCTCAATGTCAACATCATCAGTCTGGTGCAACTCCCAGTACCTGATTGCAACCTCCAGTACTGTGCACCTCCCAGTACCTGTTGCAACCTTCCAGTACCTGCTGCAACCTCCCAGTACCTGTTGCAACCTCCCAGTACCTGGTGCACCCTCCCAGTACCTGTTGTAACCTCCCAGTACCTGTTGCAACCTCACAGTACGTGTTGCAACCTCCCAGTACCTGTTGCAACCTCCCAGTACCTGTTGTAACCTCCCAGTACCTGTTGCAACCTCACAGTACGTGTTGCAACCTCCCAGTACCTGTTGCAACCTCCCAGTACCTGTTGTAACCTCCCAGTACCTGGTGCACCCTCCCAGTACCTGGTGCAACCTCCCAGTACCTGGTGCAACCTCCCAGTACCTGGTGCAACCTCCCAGTACCTGTTGCAACCTCCCAGTACCTGTTGCAACCTCCCAGTACCTGTTGTAACCTCCCAGTACCTGGTGCACCCTCCCAGTACCTGTTGTAACCTCCCAGTACCTGTTGCAACCTCACAGTACCTGTTGCAACCTCCCAGTACCTGTTGCAACCTCCCAGTACCTGTTGTAACCTCCCAGTACCTGGTGCACCCTCCCAGTACCTGGTGCAACCTCCCAGTACCTGGTGCAACCTCCCAGTACCTGTTGCAACCTCCCAGTACCTGGTGCAACCTCCCAGTACCTGGTGCAACCTCCCAGTACCTGTTGCAACCTCCCAGTACCTGTTGCAACCTCCCAGTACCTGTTGTAACCTCCCAGTACCTGGTGCACCCTCCCAGTACCTGGTGCAACCTCCCAGTACCTGGTGCAACCTCCCAGTACCTGGTGCAACCTCCCAGTACCTGGTGCAACCTCCCAGTACCTGGTGCAACCTCCCAGGTACCCCAAGTAACAATACAGATCTATCATTAACAACAAATGTTGCCAGAACTTGGAAAAAGATTAACACATAAAAAAGATCGAACTTTCAAAGACATATTTTATAATTCAGAGTAAATATATTTTGTCTAATATTACGAAAAATATTTACTTAACTAATTTGAATGGAAAAAAAAATCAGTATCCAGAGATCCCTTTGTGTAAGTAAGCATTCAGTATTGTATGTCTAGCTGGAGAGGTATTTCAAAATGTTTCTCAAACATTGTATTGCGTTAGTCTTTCCCAAGCTTTGTGTTGCATTAGGTTACACACGTCGATCTATCTCGTATATATAAAAAGGTCAGGGTCTTTAAAAAGGACAAACATGACCTTTAACAATCTCCTCAGCACGACAATACGACCCTTGATAACGAGGTCATGACCTTTTGTTATGATGACATAAACTTTGACCCAATCCATGGAGAGCTACGGGAAGATGACCAAAGGTCGTACCGTCGTGCCCAAGGGTCGTACTGTCATGCTCAAGGGTCGTATCGTCGTGCTCAAGGGTCGTATCGTCGTGCTCAAGGGTCGTACTGTCGTGCTCAAGGGTCGTACCGTCGCGCCTAAGGGTCGTACCGTCGTGCTCAAGGGTCGTACCGTCATGCCCAAGGGTCGTACCGTCGCGCCTAAGGGTCGTAGCAACGCCTACTAAATGTCCACCGTTTAAGGCACTGGCCTGTGTGAACTTTAAGCGCGCGACCTTTGGGTATAGACAGTCAGCAGTCAGGAATCTTCACCCCCCCCCCCTCATCGTATCATCAGCCGTCAGCTTTAAGGTCTGACCTCAGTCAGACCAGCGGTCTGAATTACGTATGTAAACGACCAAACCATCATTCCTTAACAACCCCCAAGCTCTTCCCCAACACAGCCAGCTGCTACGTTGACAAGACTGTGGTGTTCAAGTGACCATGTATACATCTTCCAAAACCTTACAAGGGTTTGGACAGCTTGGATCGCCTGCTGTCAGCTTGAAGGGGCTATGGTCTTCCCAGAACCTTGTCCCAGCTTTAAGGTGTTTCTCCCGTCCATGGAACCTTCTGTGCCAGCTTTAAGGGTCTCGTCCCGTCCTTGGAACCTTCAGCCAGCTTTAAGGGTTTCTCCCGTCCTTGGAACCTTCTGTGCCAGCTTTAAGGGTTTCTCCCGTCCTTGGAACCTTCTGTCCCAGCTTTAAGGGTCTCTCCCGTCCTTGGAACCTTCAGCCAGCTTTAAGGGTCTCGTCCCGTCCTTGGAACCTTCTGCCAACTTTAAGGGTCTCGTCCGTCCTTGGAACCTTCAGCCAGCTTTAAGGGTCTCTCCCGTCCTTGGAACCTTTAGCCAGCTTTAAGGGTCTCGTTCCGTCCTTGGAACCTTCTGCCCCAGCTTTAAGAAAGGTCTCTAACACTCTGACTACCATCAAAGCGTTCGATTCGGGAAACCTGAAGTGCACTTATCCTAAGCCACTTCAAAAGCTTCGAGTCTGTACATATTTATATATACATATTTACCACGAGCGTCAAGTATCCGTCAACACCTACATCTCGTGCTGAGGGGCTGGCGATCATGCCTAGCCAGACTGAAGTGCTGTTTACGGTCCGTTCTGAACTTGCAGCATTCTTACCATCAAATCAAGACCCGTATCTCAAGTCTTATTTATCAAATCAAGACCCGTATCTCCAGTCTTATTATCAAATCAAGACCCGTATCTCCAGTCTTATTATCAAATCAAGACCCCCCTTATCTCGTCTTATCATCATATCTTCCTGTAATATGATGTTCAGAAATACGTTAAGACTTAGGTCATCTTAGACGATCGAAAATTCGGTAAATAAATTAAGACATTTGTGCTGCGGGATTAGGAGGTTCTGTTGTGCTGAGGTGGGAGGAGGCGTTACCATGACAACGGCGACGCCATCGACACAGCAGCTCTGATTGGTGCAGACTCTCCCATGTCCTTGATGCTGATTGGTGGATACTCTCTCATGTCCTTGATGCTGATTGGTGGATACTCTCTCATGTCCTTGATGCTGATTGGCGGATACTCTCTCATGTCCTTGACGCTGATTGGCGGATACTTTCTCATGTCCTTCACGCTGATTGGCCACGAGGAAAATTAAACACTATAAGTTCCCAAGTGCACTTTCGTGCAATGATCACATCGTCAGGGGAGATACAAGAATGAGATAGAAGACGTAAAACAATCAGTGGATATACAAGGAAGAGACGTAGCTAAGATCGCCATTGGTAAACAAGTGTTACCGGATGGTGGTGTTCGGGTCTGGCATCATGCATGTCATCCAAGTTTTGTTATGTGGACAGGTGAGGGAACTTAACAAATTATTTTGCCTACAATAAAGCTATCAAGTTTGTATATACCTTCGTTAATACTGATATCATGTGTCATAATAAAAGATTCAACATTTCTCGTGGTTAAGGAGTTGCAGATAATAACTGAATTAGCGTTACTCCAGTCAATACAATGATCATAATTTCTAACGTGGTTAAACAAGGCATTCGATTCTTGTCTTGTTCTTATATTAGATTTATGTTAAGTCTAACAGAAACATCCTGACCAGTCTGGCCAACATAAAACATATTACAGTTTTTACAAGGTACTTTGTAAACACAGCCCGCAGATTTTTTTTTTGTGTGTGAGTTTTTGATTGATATTATTAATAGCATTGTTGTTGTTGAAGTGGACGTTTATATCAAAGGATTTAAGCAACCTGGGAAGTAATGTAAAATTATCACTAAATGGGAAAACTAAAAGATTCTTGGTATCAAGACGAAATTTGGGTTTAACTCTATATTTTTTTTCTTTGCCAATTTAAGAGATTTATCAATGAAAGATCTAGGATACTTTAACTTGGATCCAATAGAATATATCTTCTCAAACTCATCATTAATAAATTCCGGACTGCATATACGTAATGCTCTAAGGAACCTCGGCTGGATTGATGATAATTTAACTCTTGTTATGTTGAGCCGAGTAATAATAAATATAAGAACGATCTTCAGTGGGCTTTCTGTATATACTAAGTACATATTATAATCCGAACACAAGATGGGACGCTGTGGTGGACAAGCCATCGAAATATTTCATTCTAATCAAATCATAAATGTACATCTGCTCATATACACTGCTCCCTTTCCTCCCACAAATAATGTCTATACCCTTATCCTTCGCTATGACAATTAATCAAGGACAGATGACAACAATTAGGGTAAATACAACCTGATTATATAGAGAAACTAGTGCGCACGTCTACCGAGCCAGCGAGGAACAGAGAGAGAAAATCTGCTATTCTTCCTTTCAACATTATGGCTTCAGCTTCCAAAGTTACTGTTTCAA
Organism: Panulirus ornatus; assembly: GCF_036320965.1. Taxonomy (NCBI): domain Eukaryota; kingdom Metazoa; phylum Arthropoda; class Malacostraca; order Decapoda; family Palinuridae; genus Panulirus; species Panulirus ornatus. Next base: position 93,860,469 of record NC_092225.1, read on the forward strand.
CATAACACGCACTTATTTATACACAATGTAACAATTATAATTCTTACAATATCTTAAGAATAATTTATATAAAACGAAGTCAGCGACATAATAAAAGAATAGGTTTATAACATTCAAATCTACAAGAGAAAACGTAATGGTATATTAAGGGACATTGTATTAAAAAAAACATTTCTTTTGAGAGTTATATATATATATATAAAAATGGAAATACATTACACCTGACGATGTGATCATCACACGAAAGTGCACTTAGGAACGAATCTTGTTTCGTTTCCCTCGTGGTTACATGCATATACGTGCACCACTGTGACCTCTTGCAATAGGGTTATAGGGTTATAGATAGGGTTGTGCGGAGGAGGGTGGATGTGCTGGAAATGAGATGTTCGAGGATAATATGTGGTGTGCGGTGGTTTGATCGAGTAAGTAATGAAAGGGTAAGAGATGTGCGGTGATAAAGAGAGTGTGGTTGAGAGAGCAGAAGAGGGTGTTTTGAAATGGTTTGGTCACATGGAGAGAATGAGTGAGGAAAGATTGACCAAGAGGATATATGTGTCAGAGGTGGAGGGAACGAGGAGAAGTGAGAGACCAAATTGGAGGTGGAAAGATGAAGTGGAAAAGATTTTGAGCGATCGGGGCCTGAACATACAGGAGAGTGAAAGGCGTGCAAGGAATAGAGTGAACTGGAACGATGTGGTATACCGGGGTCGACGTGCTGTCAGTGGATTGAACCAGGGCATGTGAAGCGTCAGGGGTAAACCATGGAAAGTTTTGTGGGGCTTGGATGTGGAAAAGGAGCTGTGGTTTCGGTGCATTACACATGACAGCTAGAGACTGAGTGTGAGCGAATGTGGCCTTTGTTGTCTTTCCGTAGCTCTACCTCGCGCGCGCGGGGGGGTAGGGGGTGCCATTTCATGTGTGGCGGGGTGGCGACGAGAATGGACGAAGGCAGCAAGTATGAATATGTACAAAGGTATATATGTATATGTCTATATATGTATACGTTGAGATGTATAGGTATGTATATATATATATATATATATATATATATATATATATATATATATATATATATATATATATATATATATATATATCCTCACCATTACATGACAGATTCCAAGGACAGAGGTCCCCAAGCGTCATATATTACAATATCGAAATTTCATGGCTGGCACGAGCTACTGTTGCACGGGTCCCTGTTGCAGGAGTCACCGTTGCACGGATCCCTGTTGTACGAGTCACCGTTGCACGGGTCCCTGTTGTACGAGTCACCGTTGCACGGGTCCCTGTTGTACGAGTCACCGTTGCACGGGTCCCTGTTGTACGAGTCACCGTTGAACGGGTCCCTGTTGTACGAGTCACCGTTGCACGGGTGCCTGTTGTACGGGTCACCGTTGCACGGATCCCTGTTGTACGAGTCACCGTTGCACGGATCCCTGTTGTACGAGTCACTGTTGTAATGTCAACGGTATCATACACTTCCCTGGTCTGAATATGAACACGTCATCCGGGCTCTCCAATTTGGTGTCATTTTCAGGTTGCGTTTTTGTGATGATGTTAGAGTGAATTCGTCCCGAGAGCCAGGGGTCGCCAGACTAGAATTTGAATCCAGAAACGTCTTAAACGCAGGGAGTAGATGGTGTTAACACAGGGAGTGGATACTGTTAACATAGGGAGTGGATACTGTTAACATAGGGAGTGGATGTTGTTAACACAGGGAGTGGATACTGTTAACATAGGGAGTGGATGTTGTTAACACAGGGAGTGGATACTGTTAACACAGGGAGTGGATGTTGTTAACACTGGGAGTGGATGTTGTCAACACAGGGAGTGGATACTGTTAACACTGGGAGTGGATACTGTTAACACTGGGAGTGGATACTGTTAACACTGGGAGTGGATACTGTTAACACAGGGAGTGGATACTGTTAACACTGGGAGTGGATGTTGTTAACACAAGGAGTGGATACTGTTAACACAGAGAGTGGATACTGTTAACACTGGGAGTGGATACTGTTAACTCTGGGAGTGGATACTGTTAACTCTGGGAGTGGATACTGTTAACACTGGGAGTGGATACTGTTAACACAGGGAGTGGATACTGTTAACACAGAGAGTGGATACTGTTAACACTGGGAGTGGATACTGTTAACACAGGGAGTGGATACTGTTAACACAGGGAGTGGATGGTGTTAACACAGAGAGTGGATACTGTTAACACTAGGAGTGGATGTTGTTAACACTAGGAGTGGATACTGTTAACACAAGGAGTGGATACTGTTAACACAGAGTGGATACTGTTAACACTGGGAGTGGATACTGTTAACTCTGGGAGTGGATACTGTTAACTCTGGGAGTGGATGTTGTCAACACAGGGAGTGGATGTTGTTAACACAGGGAGTGGATACTGTTAACACTGGGAGTGGATACTGTTAACTCTGGGAGTGGATACTGTTAACTCTGGGAGTGGATACTGTTAACACAGGGAGTGGATGGTGTTAACACAGGGAGTGGAGTGGATGTTGTTAACACTGGGAGTGGATGTTGATAACACAAGGAGTGGATACTGTTAACACAGAGAGTGGATACTATTAAAACTGGGAGTGGATGTTGTTAACACAGGGAGTGGAGTGGTTGTTAACACAGGGAGTGGATGTTGTTAACACTGGGAGTGGATGTTGTTAACACTGGGAGTGGATACTGTTAACATAGGGAGTGGAGTGGTTGTTGTTAACACAGGGAGTGGATGTTGTTAACAATGGGAGTGGATGTTGTTAACACTGGGAGTGGATGTTGTTAACACTGGGAGTGGATGTTGTTAACACAGGGAGTGGATACTGTTAACACAGGGAGTGGATACTGTTAACACAGGGAGTGGATACTGTTAACACAGGGAGTGGATACTGTTAACACTGGGAGTGGATGTTGTTAACACAGGGAGTGGATACTGTTAACACAGGGAGTGGATACTGTTAACACAGGGAACAGACGTTGTTAACACGGAGTGGATACTGTTAACACTAGGAGTGGATGTTGTTAACACTGGGAGTGGATGTTGTTAACACAGGGAGTGGATGTTGTTAACACAGGGAGTGGATACTGTTAACACTGGGAGTGGATGTTGTTAACACAGGGAGTGGATACTGTTAACACAGGGAGTGGATACTGTTAACACAGGGAACAGATGTTGTTGACACGGAGTGGATACTGTTAACACTGGGAGTGGATGTCGTTAACACTGGGAGTAGATGTTGTTAACACAGGGAGTATATGTTGTTAACACAAGGAGTATATGTTAACACGAAGTGGATACTGTTAACACAGAGTGGATGTTGTTAAAACTGGGAGTGGATGTAAACAAAGGGAGTGGATGTTAACACTGGTAAGGTATACTCTAAATACAGGGAATGGATATTGTTAACACAGGGAGTGGACGCTTTTACCACAGGGAGTAGATATGGTTAACACAAGGAGTATATATGGTTAGCACAAGGAGTGGATCTTGTTAACACAGAGGATATTATTAAAACAGGGAGTAGATGTTGCTGACACAGGAAGTGGATACTGATTGCACATGGAGTGGATATGGTTAACATAGGAAGTGGATACTGATAACGGAGTGGATACGGTTAACACAGAGTGGATATGTTTAACACAGTGGATACTGATAAAACAGGAAGTGGTTATGGTTAACACAGGGAGTAGATACTGATAGCACAGGGAGTGGATATTAATTACACAGGAAGTGGATACTGATAACACAGGGAGTGGATATAGCTAACACAGGGAGTGGATATGGTGGTTCCATGCGTACGTTAAGGCAGGCATGTGTAAAAATGGGGAATATCGCCATCGGAATATTCACATCCTTCCGCAAGACCAAACACTAAACTTAGTACATCATATTAAAAGAAAATCCTGCTCGCGTAAAACATAACCATATACAAAAAAAGTAGGGGAACAAAACTATTTATTGGAGGATGTTGTGGGAGTTGAGAGAGGAAGTGTAAAAGAAGAGAAGGAGCGAGGGGAGGGTAATTGGTCCTGGGGAACCAACTGACGGTGTCTGAGGCGCAAGTCAAGCGATGTACTATAAATGGATGATATCAGTTTGGGCCTCAGATCTACTGATTAATTGCCAGTGTCGTTATGGCCTCTCAGCGTCAAGTTATATATAACCAAACGATGGTTAAAATCTTGATTCATTTGCAGGTGTTCAAGGACAAGTGTGAGGCGTACACCGAACACACACACACACACACACACACACACACACACACACACACACACACACACACACACCACACATACACACGCCCACATTAATGCCACTAATGTGTTAGGTGTCCGAGATTACAATCTTGAAAATAAATCTAATATTCTAAACACAAGTATAACTCAACAGACACGTCTGGGGCCTGAGATTGGAGTAGTCCCCCCCCCCCCCCCAGATGATCGTTCCGAATGCGTTCCAACACTTTAGAAAACGGGAGTATGCCTCAGCTGGGACATGCTCGTGTCATGGTCAACAGCATTAGCATGACCTGTGGCGACCTGGTTCCTCACACTACGTGACCAAGTTTACAGTGAGTGGATATGGTCACAGAAGTATCTTTCAAGGGCTATAGGTGTTAATTCGTATGGTGAACACACACACACACACACACACACACACACACACACACATATATGGGAGAAAGAATACTTCCCATGTATTCCCTGCGTGTCGTAGAGGGCGACTAAAAGGGGAGGGAGTGGGAGGCTGGAAATCCTCCCCTATAGTTTTTAATTTTCCAAAAGAAGGAACAGAGAAGGGGGCCAAGTGAGGATTTTCCCCTCTAAGGCTCAGTTCTCTGTTCTTAACACTACATATATATATATATATATATATATATATATATATATATATATATATATATATATATATATATTATACTTAGCCGCCGTCTCCCGCGTTAGCGAGGTAGCGCAAGGAAACAGACGAGGAATGGCCCAACCCAACCACATACACATGCATATACAAAAACGCCCACGCACGCTCATACACATACATTTCAACGTGTACATACATATCCATACACAGACATATAAATATACACACATGTACATATCCATACATGCTGCCTTCATCGAATCCCGTCGCCACCCCGCCACACACGATACAGCATTCCCCCCTCCTCCAGCCAGGCAGCGTCAGAAAGACAAAAAAGGCCACATTCGTTCACACTCAGGCTCTAATACCCTTCATCAAGCAAGGATTCGAACACTGTGCCATTTCCGTGATACATCATGACGGCCTTAAAGACATTCATTGATGATAGGCTTAAAGCCCAAATAACTGGTGGTTATAACAATGACGGCCTTAACCACCCCTGGCAACTGATAGGCCTAAAAAAAAAAACCGAATCACTGACCAATTATGGGATACTCTGTAGACATTCCCTTTGGACACCTTTGGTTTTGTAAAAGATTTTTTTTTTTTTTTTTTTTAGAGAGAGAGAGAGAGAGAGAGAGAGAGAGAGAGAGAGAGAGAGAGAGAGAGAGAGAGAGAGAGAGAGAGAAATTCCTCAATATGGTTTGCTCATCATTAAAAGACGGGCATTACGCGCTTATGTCAATCAAAACATTTAACTTCATCATTTAGAAATAATATTTCAGTTATTATAACCAAGAACAGAATTTTGCAAATATTGTTATAGGGGGGGTTCAAGCAGTCTTGATCTATCGAGTCAAATCAAGAGTTTTTATCGCCATGTTCAGCCAGCTTTGAAATCTACCATGATAAGAGAATTACTACTTGAACCATTTCTTATCATGGGTCCATATTTTTTTTTTTTCTCATGGCAAGTCATGCGAGTGTCACGTTCGCGGGGCCCCAGGTGTGCAAAATATTCTGGAATCTTGCAAATAAATGTGTCAGCACACTCGTGGAAAAGGTCAGTTACTTGCATATCATAACAGAGGCTACATCATGTTTCATACTAAGGAATAAAAGTGATGTAAGTAAACCTGACGTACTTAGCAAGTAAACTGGGGTAAGGCTTTCCCGGAAAGCCTATCTCACTATTGTAAGAACACTTGCTCAAGGCGTGGGATCAAGTGACGCTTCTCCTAACGGCCATATTCTTAATATATATTAAATTTAGGTATTATTGTTAACATCTGAAGCGGTTATGACCTGACCTGAACAACATTAAGGATCCTGGCATTTGAAAGGCCCATCTAACCAAAGAATCAAATCAAAGTCTCTTTTCTTCACTTGATTCCTTTCTTGTAAACTCCTCTCCTTTTTTCCCCACCTTCTTACCATCTTGGGGTTTGTTTATGGTGTTTACGTTGGTAAGGAATGATTATAAAAACGATAAAAAAAGAGAAAAACTTCCTTGTAGTAAAATATGGCATGCAAAATTTTTTGATTAGATACCCATTAAATTACGAATTTCTACTATAAACTGTTACGAGGGATCGAAAACTCATTAAAGAGGATAAAGCACTTTATCATTCCTGAGTTTTTTTTATCCTTTACTTACATGAGGGTTGACGTGTTTCCTGATTTACTTATAGTAAGGAGTAACAATGATCCCGAAGCAGTGTACTCACGCTAACTTTGCCATACCTTGGTATAATAAAACAATTTCTGTATGCTGTAATCAGAATGGCTTATCATTTAATGCCGTTCGTCGAAATGGGAGTGAAGAATGAAGCAAATAAGGTTCCGAGTGCTTAGGGCCTGAAAATACAGGATAGAGCGAATAGGAGCGATTGATATACAGGGGGCGACGTGTTGTCAATGGTCTTAAAGGAATATGAAACAGCCGGGGGGAAACCATGGAAAGGTCTGTGGGATCTGGTTGTGGATAAGTGAGCTGTGGTTTGGGTGCATTACACACGACATAACACGAGGACGCCTTGACCAGGTCACAGCGGGTGACCTCACTTGCCGGGTATCACCACAGGAAGGCTGTTAGACAGGTGACTCGCTCTTGGCTAACAAGTGTACCACTCGAATAACTGTAGTCTTGGCCATGTAACACCAGACTCAACCCGCACCTTTGGTCGCCTCCAACAACAGTACGAAGTCCCAACGTATCGCCCACCATTTCCAGCATCCGAGGTTCCAGAGCTAAGACTATAATTTATTTCTCAACCTGCCACAACTGACCTCTCCTTTCCTAGTAAAACCCTACACCTAGATCTAGTAACTCATTGTTCCTAGGTTATTTCACCTTATGTACCTTAATCAATAAAGCATTGTTGTTGTTTGACGTGTTTCAAGTGGCCATCTCTGAGCTATACCACTCCCAACAACCCAACCTGAAGAACCAGCTATACATACACACATTATTGTCTGTTGACACAAGTAAGTACTGTCACGTCGAAGAAATTCTAAATTCCAGAGGAATCCATCATTTCCCTACCTCTGCAAGTGGAACAGCCTCGTTGCTAGAAGCAAGACCTCATGTTAAAAAGAGTTTCTTGAGTTTTGGAAGAGACATATTTCGAAGCGATTTTGCACTTCGCTAACACGTCTGTATCTTAATGTAGTTACTTATATATATCATCCCGACATTTTGCTTTGTTGAATAGCGTGTAAGATCCTGAATCACTATTTCTAAGGTTGTTGACTACCTACTCCAGCATTTATAGTTTCCTTAGAACTGATTTTGTGTTAGAAATGGATCGTATATGTGTGAGGAATCCCGCAAAATGGGGAGGGATATGAAGATTAGGGAAAATGTTGCACTGAAGTAAACATCGTTACTCTCGAATGGGTATATTCAAATGTTTTCATTATATGCCTTCCCGTTAATTGTGACGCGATATATCTAAAAAAAAAAAAAAAGTCCAAGGAATATGACATAGCTTCGCAGATTAGGGGGAACAAGGCGAAAGCGAATAGTCTCATGCGAAACACGGAAAATAAACCTGTGCAGAGTAACCAAAAGTTTTGACTATTTGCACAATGACAATAAATGTGAACCAAGGACAATCATCAATACCGAAAGAGGACATTAAAGATTTTTCGGTTATAACAACTCGGCTTTAGTAAACCCGGGCCTAGAACTCAATTAAGCACACCAGACTGCCATTGCCAAAACCAAAATGAATAAAGTACTCATCAAATTCACGAACACTAACTACACAGAAATATACAGGAACCTTTAAAAAGAATATAAAAGAATGCTCTAGTTCAACGTATTTGTGTGGGGCCAGGAACAGAAGCGGAGGAAAACAAAAGAGTAAACAAATAATGCGTGAATTTTAGACTACATTTTACTTTGGAAATTCAACACCATGATTTTCCTTCTTCCCTTTCAAAGTTTGGCCGATTCCCGAGAACATCAAAAAAAATTTCACCTATAATAAACAGTAGTCAGTAAGTTGAACAGAAAGTTACCTACCTGTGCTTATAGGGACGTCATTGCCAGTAATTGTTGGCTTCTGGATGTCTCGTTGCTGTCTCTGGGAATGTATTATTCTGATGACTCTATATTATATATATATATATATATATATATATATATATATATATATATATATATATATATATATATATATATATCCTCCTCTGTGACGCTGTACCTCTTGCTGCTGGTGGGAGTTGGTGGCCAGGGCGTCTGCTGCACATGTAACCTCTGTACTACTTGCCCTTCAAATGGTAAAGAGGGAGTGTCGAATGTCTCGTCATGTGTTTCGGAACAAGTTTCGTATCCGTTTCGAATGTTTTGGTATGAATCCTGGCCCGGAGGGGGTGAAAATCAAATGGGAAAGAAGGAGTGTCGAATGTCTCGTCATGTGTTTCGGAACAAGTTTCGTATCCGTTTCGAAAGTTTCGGTATGAATCCTGGCCCGGAGGGAGTGGAGGGAAACGAGCTCATGGGTATTATACGATGCATCTCTTCCGACAGCCCTGGGGACGCACGCGGACAACTTCGTCAAGTGCCCGTCGCAAGCCCTCGAGTGGGGCACCAGGAGGTACCGCATTCTCGAAGAGATCCTCACCCACCTACCCCAGGTCATCTGCCTCCAGGTATGTCTTTTTGGTTCCTCTCTCTCTCTCTCTCTCTCTCTCTCTCTCTCTCTGTTTTATCCTCCTGGGTATCGGAAGGGTTTAATGACGGCTGCGCGATGAGCCAACACTTCTGTGACTATTAGGTATCACTCATTTGTTCCACGTTGCTGTGTTTTCTTCTCTGTCTCACCCACACATGTGGGTTGCTGATAGTCAGTCCACAAACGTAAAAAAAAATTCATCATCGCACACATAACACTTGGAAACACGTAACTCACACGACTTGTTCATAACTGTATTTTTCTGCGGTGGGTGCAATGAGCTAGACCTGCCTTTTATACCTCTTATTTTTTCCTTTTATAAGCTACATCAACATTATTTCTTGCTTGCATTTCCCGAGTCAGGTTGGAATAAAATATTCATGCGAGGAGCTTATTGGGTCTTTGGCCATCAGTGTTTCTTCATGAAGTTTCTCTCTACCGCTGTTTCCGTTTTCCTACGTCAAGACTCCTCTTCCATCATAAGATTTAACACTTTGTTACCTGACGAGTTCCTGTATTTAGCTTTCCGTAGTGCCACCATGAGTAAATCATCCGCTCCAGAGCTGTTTTTGGCCTTGTTCCTCCAAGGTTCACATCATCCCTGTTCCATTCACCCTCTAAGCATCGTTCAAAACGCAGGAGGTGGATCACTATGCCGTGCTGGAGCGCGTCCTGTCCAGTGTGGGTTACCGTGGGGTGTTTATGGCGAAGCCAGACTCCCCCTGCCTCTACCTCCCCAACAACAACGGGCCTGATGGATGCGCCATCTTCTGGGATGATTCCAGGTTCCGGCTCGTGACCAAAGAGACGCGTGTGGTGGAGGTGTGGCACGTGCAGAGCAACCAGGTGGGTGCGATACAAGGTCTGCTAGAAATTGGGCATATGGTGTGGTAGGAGTGTGGCGTGCATGGTGTGTATGTGTGTGGTCATATTATGAGGCCCCCACCCCAAATATATATAACACTGACAAGACACATACACTCAAAAATAACCAGACAAGCACTAAAAAAACTGGCCTCCCAAAACAGTCTTAGACTTCTGCCCATCAGACATACACTCATAAGAATCCACACTCCCCAGACAAATAAAGAGTCACACTCTCCTGTCAATGCCGTGGACATCATCCATCACTACATCACTACCCACCACTTCAACATACCCCAAGACCCATCATGCAGCTACTATAAAAAAGACATCGAGTTCTTCCTACTCAGTTGCCTTACACACACACACACACTGCAAGATTTGGACATGGTCAGCTTCTGAGTGCTGCAGACGCCTCGTAAGGATAGAAGGGACTCCTGGGGCAAAAGATATGGTAAAGTATGTATATATACTTGGTAATTACTTCTTGCTCCAGAATCCTCTTTTACTTGATGAGGCTCCTGCAGCATTCAGGAAGCTGGTCAGGGCTTCCACTTGGGACTCTACAGCTACCTGTATGAGGTACTCCAGGAGTATTTCAAGCATATGTCAAGAGGTGTGAGGTATTTTTGTGAATATGATTACTAAAGTTTTTCAAGAGTGACAGCTTTAAAAGATGGCTGTATATTTCACATTTTACACCATATGAATATCCAAATATGAGAAGGTGGAATTCTTAACAGACTGTGTTCTTACAGGTGGCCATATTATTAGTGCTTGAAGAAAGAACAACACAGAAACAGGTAGTGGTGCTGACAACCCACCTGAAAGCACGGCAGGGGGCACTACTATCCAGCCTCCGCAATGAACAAGGCAAAGATCTCCTCTCATTTCTAAGTGAGCATAGTCAAACTCGGCCTACAATTGTGTGTGGGGACTTCAATGCAGAACCCAGTGAGCCTGTATACTCTACCATGACAGACAAATCAACAGGACTGGAATCAGCTTATGCTCTTTTGCATGATGGAAAGGAACCAACCTACTCATCATGGAAAGTGCGTGGGGAGGATGACTGTTGCAATAATATAGATTACATCTTTTACACTCCAGTTAGCTTGTATGTTGAAGGTGGGGTTGATGTGCCTACAGAAGAAGATCTTGGGCCCGGACGTGCCCCATGCCTGTCCTACCCATCTGACCACTTCTCACTTATCTGTGATTTCACATTCTCAACAGTCAATAATACAGACACTAAAAGTGATACCAATTTAATAGATAAAGAAAGTAATCTATAACTAGTTGTTTGGTGTTCTCATACTAATTCCTAGTTTCAAATAACAATGTATGGCCTTGAGCTGTCACATATATAATTTCCTTATCAATTTGAATGTTTTCATATTTATGGAACTCTGAAAAAGTGAATACCAGTGTTTAGACACATAATTCAGTTACAGTACTTAAATTACTAAGCTATTTGTGTTAATTAATATTATGCCTAATAGATTCTAGAGAGATAATATGACTGAATAAAGTGTTTAAGGTATCTAGATTGTAGAAAGTACATCATTAAGTAAAAGAGAAAAGGTAACCTATCACTCCTTGAATCTTTGAGAAGTGTTTCGTAATGCTTTTGTGATGTCACTCAAAAGTCAGCAGTTCATCCAGTATGAAAAATTGGCCATTCATGCAGTAGGTTTTGCTTTTGTTCTGTTACAAAGTGTAATATCAAGAATTTTCCTTTTAGTAGTTCACTGCCAGTAGTTCACATGTGCACTGTACATATTCCAATGTCTTGAACATTTTATGTATTATTGCAGAGGGAAGTATGCATCATTACATTATTACCTTTCAATTTATTGATCTGAGAATCTCAATTAAATACATGATGTGCTTTATGCTGACATATGTTGGTTATTAGCATCACCAGACTTCATGATACATAAGTTGAGAATACACAGTACAGTATTCAAACCATCCTGTCTCTTATACTCTTTTATTAATATGGTTTTTTAAAGTTTCTTTTTGCCATGGGGACATCTACTGTTTTTTAAGACCAGTCAGTGTTTGTGGCCCTTCACACTGAGTTCCATATCTATTGTACAATGTTCTTGTCCTCATTTCATTTGTTTGTTAATCTAACACAGAAAATGTAACAACATATTTTATAATACAGTACAACCAATGATATACTACACATCAAAATTAACTGATATTTGTTCACTTTTCATCTAACTAATTGGTGTTGTTATTCATTACTATATGCATATTCCTGTTTCATTTATATGTCAGAGTATAAAACTCATGAGTTTTACATTGAAGCACTATTCATATGGCAGGTGCATTGAAGCATTTCACTGATATTAATGATGGTATTGAATTCCTGTTGAATTTAGAATTCTGTATCCAGACTTTCTCTTCAGCTTATATGTAGTGGTGCCAACAAATGTGGTGTATACCTCTTAGTACTGCATTTATACTGAATCTCCCATAATTTCCTTCTAGCAATAAATCTACATCAAAATAATAAGTCAGGTAATGATACTGTTATTGGACTTCTTTAGTATTGGATCTTGCTGGAGCATCATGTGAACTTTTACTTTAACACAAAGGTGTATATAGGGGCTGAGAGTGTTATTGCCCCATAATATTTTCAGCATTTAAGACATGAAACAATGATGGAAAGAAAAGGAGTAATTTATGAAGATGATGATATTGATGATATTTATTATACTGTAGGACTAAGACTAATAATAGTTATAAGAATAATTTTCATGGTACTGCTACTGATGACAATATATTAACGATAATCAAAACAATAATGATAAAATATTAATGAGAATGAATAATAAGAAATTAATAATAATAATAATAATAATAATAATAATAATAATAATGATGATGATAATTTTTTAACATGTTTGCCACTTCTTGCACTAGCAAGGTAGTGCCAGGAAAAGACAAAGAAATGACTCATTCATTCACATCCACCAGAGTCCTGTATCCACAACCAGGCCTTATGAATCTTTGTGATTTTCCCTGACCACTTACATACCCTGATTTAGCTCACTGTACCCTGTAAAGCACATGGCTCCAATTCGCTTTATCCCTTGCTTGCCTCGCACCCTCCTGCCCTGATCCTTCAAAGCATTTTTCTCTCCATCTTTCCACTTCCTCCTTGGTTTCTCCCTTTTCTTTGTTCCTTCCACTTCTGACATTTACTGTATACCCTTTTAGTCAGTCTTTTCTCACTCATGCTTCCCATATATCCAAATCATTTCAGCACATGCTCTTCAGCTCTCTCATACACACTCCTCTTACTACTTCACTTCTCTATTACCCTACAATTTATTGTCATCAGTCTTCCTCACACCACACATATTGTCTTCAAATAATTCATTTCTAACACATTCACCCTATCCTTTACATTTTTGTAAAGGATACAGCACTGACGGTATCAGTGTATCACCAAACATGCTCATCTTTCCCCTCAAAGCCAGTGACCTTGCTTTCCACACATTCCTCATTTTGCCTAAGATTTTTGCCCACTCACTCATCCTATAGCTTATTTCAGCAACTACCATATCCACTCCAAGGTATCTAAAACACTCCACTTTCTCCAAGTTCTCTCTATTCAAACTCATATTTCAAATGATAAAGTTCTATCCATGTAAACTCATACTCCAAATGATATCAATGGGGATTAGGGAGGAAGAATACTGCCTATGTATCTCCTGCATGTCACTGAAGGCAACTAAGGGGCTTGAGCCCCTCCTATACTTACTTTCCTGTATTACCCTCGAATACTTTCCAAAAGTAGGCACAGAGGAAAGACCCAAATGACGATCTTTTTTCCCCTCTAAGACCGAGTCATCTCTTCTGGACACTAACTTGCTCATCCTGGAAATAGTGAACAATATGAAAGAAAAATGATAATTAAAATATTGACAATAGTAATAATTGATAATGATTATAAGAATTTTTTTCCTCATATATGTTCATTTCCTGCGATTAGAGAGGCAGTACTAGGTTCAAATGAAGATGACTTCATTCACTCATATTCTCGGTCTGGCTGTCTTGTGTAATGTGCGAAAACCACAGCCCCTTTTCCACAACCATGCTCCACTGACCTTTTTGTGGTGTCATTACTAATAGTAATGATGATAATTTTTTCATACGTATCATTCTTTCCTGCATTAGTGAGGCAGCCAGGAACACAAAAAGAAATGGCCTCATTCACTGATGTACACTTTTTAGCAGTTAAGTGTAATGCACTGAAAGCACAACCTTTTTGCCATTTCTCATGTTAGTAAGGTAGCACCAGGAACAGTTGAACAGTGGCTTCATTTGCTCTCATCCACTCTAGCTGTCATGCAGAGTAATGAAAAAAATAATATGATAAGAATGATCCTTCTTATTGCAGGTAATCACATTATTATCATTATTACTATTTTTTTTTTTTTTTTTTTTTTGCTTTGTCGCTGTCTCCCGCGTTTGCGAGGTAGCGCAAGGAAACAGACGAAAGAAATGGCCCAACCCACCCCCATACACATGTATATACATACGTCCACACACGCAAATATACATACCTACACAGCTTTCCATGGTTTACCCCAGACGCTTCACATGCCCTGATTCAATCCACTGACAGCACGTCAACCCCGGTATACCACATCGCTCCAATTCATTCTATTCCTTGCCCTCCTTTCACCCTCCTGCATGTTCAGGCCCCGATCACACAAAATCTTTTTCACTCCATCTTTCCACCTCCAATTTGGTCTCCCTCTTCTCCTCTTTCCCTCCACCTCCGACACATATATCCTCTTGGTCAATCTTTCCTCACTCATTCTCTCCATGTGCCCAAACCATTTCAAAACACCCTCTTCTGCTCTCTCAACCACGCTCTTTTTATTTCCACACATCTCTCTTACCCTTACGTTACTTACTCGATCAAACCACCTCACACCACACATTGTCCTCAAACATCTCATTTCCAGCACATCCATCCTCCTGCGCACAACTCTATCCATAACCCACGCCTCGCAACCATACAACATTGTTGGAACCACTATTCCTTCAAACATACCCATTTTTGCTTTCCGAGATAATGTTCTCGACTTCCACACATTCTTCAAGGCTCCCAGAATTTTCGCCCCCTCCCCCACCCTATGATCCACTTCCGCTTCCATGGTTCCATCCGCTGCCAGATCCACTCCCAGATATCTAAAACACTTCACTTCCTCCAGTTTTTCCTCCATTCAAACTCACCTCCCAATTGACTTGACCCTCAACCCTACTGTACCTAATAACCTTGCTCTTATTCACATTTACTCTTAACTTTCTTCTTTCACACACTTTACCAAACTCAGTCACCAGCTTCTGCAGTTTCTCACATGAATCTGCCACCAGCGCTGTATCATCAGCAAACAACAACTGACTCACTTCCCAAGCTCTCTCATCCCCAACAGACTTCATACTTGCCCCTCTTTCCAAAACTCTTGCATTCACCTCCCTAGCAACCCCATCCATAAACAAATTAAACAACCATGGAGACATCACACACCCCTGCCGCAAACCTACATTCACTGAGAAGCAATCACTTTCCTCTCTTCCTACACGTACACATGCCTTACATCCTCGATAAAAACTTTTCACTGCTTCTAACAACTTGCCTCCCACATCATATATTCTTAATACCTTCCACAGAGCATCTCTATCAACTCTATCATATGCCTTCTCCAGATCCATAAATGCTACATACAAATCCATTTGCTTTTCTAAGCATTTCTCACATACATTCTTCAAAGCAAACACCTGATCCACACATCCTCTACGACTTCTGAAACCACACTGCTCTTCCCCAATCTGATTATTATTATTATTACTATTATTAATTCATCATATACATTATTTTCATTATAACTGTAGGACTGTAAATTTTCTTATCATCAGTTTGGAAGAAAATTCTTGGACTAACCCCATTAAATGATTATAAGCATGCCACTGCTTTTGCAAAACTTTGTCACCACTACACTTATCTTCTGCCAGTTCTTTCACACCAAAAAATTTCTCATTCACAGCACATAATATTCAATTTTTTGAGTAGTCCTTAATGATTTGAGTTTAAAGATGTTATCAACCAACTGGGCTTTTATAGAACCAAATTGTGGCCCTAAGCAAGAGTTCAATCAACATTGCAAAGCAGACAACCAGGATGACTAAGGCACCTGGTCCTCATACCTTGCAGTATTTAAATCTTGCTCAAGGCCACACATTGTTTCCATTAAAGTTCCAGTGAATTGTTAATATCTTGTCTTTATTTTATGCACACTATTGTTCCCTCCTTTTGTCTTTTTCGTATAATATATGACTTGGAATTGGCAGATTATCATGTACATATTATTGTACAGTGATATACAGTAGTGTCACTCTGGATAGGTTCATGCAGCTTTGATTGTAAAGTTTTATCTAGATTGGTAAGTAACTTGCATATCATATCATTGTATTACTTGATGTGCTTATGTTGTACATAGTGCAGGGATGAAATTATATTTTGATATTGTAAGTTTGATTATGTATGCATAGTTTTTATGTACTTCACTCATTATTTAAATAATTATTTACTACAGTGGCTTTTGGTCATGCTGATAGGATCATTATTTGCATGTATAACTGATTTGGATTTCTTTGCTTTTATGTTTAACAGTGAAAGGCAAGACATTTTTCATTTGTTAATGGAAATTTGTTTTCCTTAAAAAAGGGGTTATGTCTTTATCTGAATTTAATAAACCAATGATATTTTTTGCCCCTTCAGAATTACAGTAATGTACAAGTTTTATTAGAATAGAATAGGCATTCTTTATTGGACATCAGGGCTTTTCAAACATAAAGGATATGTTCTTAATGAAAATATTTTTTTTTCTTTGTAAAACATTTTATTACTTGTAAATTTTTGAGAGTTTGAACTAGTTATATTCTTCTGTGGACAAGATTCTTTTTTAGAACTATGGCTACCAATCCACATAGGCACTCTTTCATTATCTTCAGCAGCACTTTATCTAATTGTGTGTGTGTGTTCTTTAGATCAAGATTATATGTTTTCGTAACAGTGCTGAACTGTTGTTTTTCAATCAAAAAGGGTTATTTATGTTTTTCCACTATTTATTTATGTAATGTATCTATTCCTCTTGCAAAGGCAAAAATTATTTTACCACCTTGAGAGGGTTAACAATTGATATTGTCATTCTGTTCTGCATTTGTTTAGTAGTATCTGTTTTTCCACAAGATATGTTATATGGTTTACAGTGAATGAACTGTATCTGTAAAGGGTATTTCCTATGGATTATATGAAGAAGTTTGAAAAGGAGAAAAATCATGATGTACAGTTTTGCTTACATATGTAATATACATGAAGCACAGTACTGTACTCTAAAACTTTTACAGACATTAGAAATCTGGAAAATGTTCACAGCAAAACCTGAAGTTTTGTGATTAGTCTATTTTACATATTCAAATTTCACATATTATGAAAGCAATGATGATGAAAGAAATGATTGTTTTTAACAAATTGAATGTTAACTAGATTATTTATAATAACTTTTCATATCGGAAGTGATAAAGTTTTCCGAATATGAATAATTTGAGAGCACTTACAAAGTGTATTACTTTGTGAAAAAGGATGCTCAGAAGTCCTTTCTACAATACAGCATATTTGTTTTTTAAATGGAAAATACATTTCCTCTTTCAGGAAGATATATTTTCAGTGTCAAGATGTATTTGTGGCTTTGCAGTATCTGATCTTCATTCATATGTGGAAGAGAAGCAAGTCTTACTACATTAGTAGGATCTTATATGCAACACAATTTCAGTGCATAATTCTCTTTAGAAAGTAAAACTTATTATGAAGGTATGTGGTCAGTATTGCTAAATAAAGAATGTGAAAATGTACATCCATAACTGAATGCCATTGACCTGTGTACAAAGTCTTTGACAACTACAGACCAAGGTTTCAAGTTTTTTAAGTAAACATTTGAAAAAGTAAATTATTCAGTATCTTTATCCTTTCAGTTTATTAAAGACAGTTTTGGAGAACAATTACCACAGAGGCACATTCAGAAGATTTCATCATTAGTTAAAATGCACAGATTCTGAATGTCAATGAAAAAGTATGTAAGAATAACGATAAGGGACTAATCATACAACACCTCAGAAGACATACAGTTGACTACCTAAAACCCAAATACTTTTTACTTTGCCCTGCTAGTTCAGCTGAGTAATCAAATAAGAGCCATCTCAGACAAACCCTTTCCCCAGCTAAAGTGTCAAAGGGGTGCATTACCTTTTACGAGGACTGTTTCGTTTGAAAACCCATAGGAAGGTGTCATGTTTTCAGGATCTTGAAGGGACAATGGGAATTTAAAGCTAGATTGCTGTAGATGAACCAATTACCATAAGTATATTGGTAATGGGTAGCAAGTAACCACTGCTTAGGTACAGGAAGGGTTAGCCCTCTTAATAGGCCATTTGTGCACAATGTGTCGCTAAGACTTCTGTGGCTCCAGTGACCAGTACCGGTTACCCCTAGCTCCTGGTGAGCAGACACCTTGTAATTAGCTGATGGTAATGCACTCAGTAAATCCTGAATATTTTTCAATTTGTTTTCACATTTATAGGATTATTTTCTATCCACAAATTAGTTAATGTACTTTCCTAAGTATATAAACCCATAAAATTATTTGATTGCGTATGAGATGGTAGAAAACAGAGCATAAGCTTTCACGTTACATATTTCATGCGTTGATGGTAATTATTGTTTCACATTTATACAATATTTAGTTTCAATATCTGAAAAAGCAAAAGCAAATGAAATACATTTCTACTACATAAAAAACAGATGCAATATAAATAGTTTTTCTGTCCCTGTTGACTGTCTGTCACTGCTATATGTCTGTCTTTACATGTCAAATAAATCACAACAATAAAACTCACACTTACCCCTGTGATGTCTACTCTTTCTCCAAGTTATTGTTGATTATGACGACATGAGAAAATCTATCTACTTATGATGAGTGGAATGTGTTATGTTGATGGTGGATGGGAAGGGTGGCTGCTGTGTCTTGTTCTTTCTAGTTCATATTTTTGTCCTGTACCTGGCCAAGGCTGAGCTACCCAGTTGCACTAGAGGCACCACTTTTATCATCAAACTATGCAGGAGACACTCATAATTCATCATTATCATTGTCTGAATAACTTTTGAAAATGTAATTTATTTTGGTGGTGATTAGTAAGATTTTCCTACCACTAATACATGATTTACCCTTCACCTGTGTGGCTTCCGCAAGGGCACGAGGAATCTGCCCAGATCTCATACCTTGATATCCTTCCACTTCCACCCTTTTATCAAGTTTTTCCAATTATGAAAATACTCAAACACTTGCCACTCTTTACACTACACTGTGTATGGGAAAGAGAACAATATGCAGCAACAAATGGTCACTAAAACAAGTAATCCATGGGAGCAAAACACAGTTGCCTCTCATTAGTAAGTTATGTAGGAGAAAACTGGCCTGCTGTGACTGGGGAACGGCCCATCCACTCATATACACATGTATATACATAAATGCCCACATACATACATTATTTATTTTTATTTCATTATACTTTGTCGCTGTCTCCCGCGTTTGCAAGGTAGCGCAAGGAAACAGACGAAAGAAATGGCCCAACCCCCCCCCCATACACATGTATATACATACGTCCACACACGCAAATATACATACCTACACAGCTTTCCATGGTTTACCCCAGACGCTTCACATGCCTTGATTCAATCCACTGACAGCACGTCAACCCCGGTATACCACATCGCTCCAATTCACTCTATTCCTTGCCCTCCTTTCACCCTCCTGCATGTTCAGGCCCCGATCACACAAAATCTTTTTCACTCCATCTTTCCACCTCCAATTTGGTCTCCCTCTTCTCCTCGTTCCCTCCACCTCCGACACATATATCCTCTTGGTCAATCTTTCCTCACTCATTCTCTCCATGTGCCCAAACCACTTCAAAACACCCTCTTCTGCTCTCTCAACCACGCTCTTTTTATTTCCACACATCTCTCTTACCCTTACGTTACTCACTCGATCAAACCACCTCACACCACACATTGTCCTCAAACATCTCATTTCCAGCACATCCATCCTTCTGCGCACAACTCTATCCATAGCCCACGCCTCGCAACCATACAACATTGTTGGAACCACTATTCCTTCAAACATACCCATTTTTGCTTTCCAAGATAATGTTCTCGACTTCCACACATTCTTCAAGGCCCCCAGAATTTTCGTCCCCTCCCCCACCCTATGATCCACTTCCGCTTCCATACATATACATACAAATACGCAGACATTATATACTTTCTTCATTGCTCCCAGAACCCGCGACCCTTCCTACACCCTGTGACTCGCTTCCGCTTCCATGGTTCCATTCACTGCTAAGTCCACTCCCATATATCTAAAACATTTCACATTCCCCAATTCTTCTCCATTCAAACTTACATCCCAACTAACTTGTCCCCTCAACCCAACTGTTATTCATATTCACTCTCAACTTTCTCCTTTTGCACACTTTTCCAAACTCAGGGCATGTGAAACATCTGAGGTAAACCATGGAAAGGTTTGTGGGGCCTGGATGTAGATAGGGAGCTGTGATTTTGGTGCGTTAATCAAGACAGGTAGAGACTGAGTGCGAACAAATGTGATCTTTTTTGTCTGTTTTCTTCTTGGCACTACCTCGCTGAAGCAGGGGTAGCAATGCTGTTTCCAGCGGGGTGGGGTAGTGCCAGGAATGGATGTATGTGTGTATATATATATATATATATATATATATATATATATATATATATATATATATGTATATGTATATATATATATATATATATATGGCATTGCAGTGGAATTTATTAAGAAAGGGGGTGACTGTATTGTTGACTGGTTGGTAAGGTTATTTAATGTATGTATGACTCATGGTGAGGAGCCTGAGGATTGGCGGAATGCGTGCATAGTGCCATTGTACAAAGGCAAAGGGGATAAGAGTGAGTGCTCAAATTACAGAGGTATAAGTTTGTTGAGTATTCCTGGTAAATTGTATGGGAGGGTATTGATTGAGAGGGTGAAGGCATGTACAGAGCATCAGATTGGGGAAGAGCAGTGCGGTTTCAGAAGTGGTAGAGGATGTGTGGATCAGGTGTTTGCTTTGAAGAATGTATGTGAGAAATACTTAGAAAAGCAAATGGATTTGTATGTAGCATTTATGGATCTGGAGAAGGCATATGATAGAGTTGATAGAGATGCTCTGTGGAAGGTATTAAGAATATATGGTGTGGGAGGCAAGTTGTTAGAAGCAGTGAAAAGTTTTTATCGAGGATGTAAGGCATGTGTACGTGTAGGAAGAGAGGAAAGTGATTGGTTCTCAGTGAATGTAGGTTTGCGGCAGGGGTGTGTGATGTCTCCATGGTTGTTTAATTTGTTTATGGATGGGGTTGTAAGGGAGGTAAATGCAAGAGTCCTGGAAAGAGGGGCAAGTATGAAGTCTGTTGGGGATGAGAGAGCTTGGGAAGTGAGTCAGTTGTTGTTCGCTGATGATACAGCGCTGGTGGCTGATTCATGTGAGAAACTGCAGAAGCTGGTGACTGAGTTTGGTAAAGTGTGTGGAAGAAGAAAGTTGAGAGTAAATGTGAATAAGAGCAAGGTTATTAGGTACAGTAGGGGTGAGGGTCAAGTCAATTGGGAGGTGAGTTTGAATGGAGAAAAACTGGAGGAAGTGAAGTGTTTTAGATATCTGGGAGTGGATCTGTCAGCGGATGGAACCATGGAAGCGGAAGTGGATCATAGGGTGGGGGAGGGGGCGAAAATTTTGGGAGCCTTGAAAAATGTGTGGAAGTCGAGAACATTACCTCGGAAAGCAAAAATGGGTATGTTTGAGGGAATAGTGGTTCCAACAATGTTGTATGGTTGCGAGGCGTGGGCTATGGATAGAGATGTGCGCAGGAGGATGGATGTGCTGGAAATGAGATGTTTGAGGACAATGTGTGGTGTGAGGTGGTTTGATCGAGTAAGTAACGTAAGGGTAAGAGAGAGGTGTGGAAATAAAAAGAGCGTGGTTGAGAGAGCAGAAGAGGGTGTTTTGAAATGGTTTGGGCACATGGAGAGAATGAGTGAGGAGAGATTGACCAAGAGGATATATGTGTCGGAGGTGGAGGGAACGAGGAGAAGAGGGAGACCAAATTGGAGGTGGAAAGATGGAGTGAAAAAGATTTTGTGTGATCGGGGCCTGAACATGCAGGAGGGTGAAAGGAGGGCAAGAAATAGAGTGAATTGGAGTCATGTGGTATACAGGGGTTGACGTGCTGTCAGTGGATTGAAGCAAGGCATGTGAAGCGTCTGGGGTAAACCATGGAAAGCTGTGTAGGTATGTATATTTGCGTGTGTGGACGTGTGTATGTACATGTGTATGGGGGGGGGGGTTGGGCCATTTCTTTCGTCTGTTTCCTTGCGCTACCTCGCAAACGCGGGAGACAGCGACAAAGTATAAAAAAAAAAAAAAAAAAAAAAATATATATATATATTCCTGGTAAATTATATGGGAGGGTATTGATTGAGAGGGTGAAGGCATGTACAGAGCATCAGATTGGGGAAGAGCAGTGTGGTTTCAGAAGTGGTAGAGGATGTGTGGATCAGGTGTTTGCTTTGAAGAATGTATGTGAGAAATACTTAGAAAAGCAAATGGATTTGTATGTAGCATTTATGGATCTGGAGAAGGCATATGATAGAGTTGATAGAGATGCTCTGTGGAAGGTATTAAGAATATATGGTGTGGGAGGCAAGTTGTTAGAAGCAGTGAAAAGTTTTTATCAAGGATGTAAGGCATGTGCACGTGTAGGAAGAGAGGAAAGTGATTGCTTCTCAGTGAATGTAGGTTTGCGGCAGGGGTGTGTGATGTCTCCATGGTTGTTTAATTTGTTTATGGATGGGGTTGTTAGGGAGGTGAATGCAAGAGTTTTGGAAAGAGGGGCAAGTATGAAGTCTGTTGGGGATGAGAGAGCTTGGGAAGTGAGTCAGTTGTTGTTCGCTGATGATACAGCGCTGGTGGCTGATTCATGTGAGAAACTGCAGAAGCTGGTGACTGAGTTTGGTAAAGTGTGTGAAAGAAGAAAGTTAAGAGTAAATGTGAATAAGAGCAAGGTTATTAGGTACAGTAGGGTTGAGGGTCAAGTCAATTGGGAGGTGAGTTTGAATGGAGAAAAACTGGAGGAAGTGAAGTGTTTTAGATATCTGGGAGTGGATCTGGCAGCGGATGGAACCATGGAAGCGGAAGTGGATCATAGGGTGGGGGAGGGGGCGAAAATTCTGGGAGCCTTGAAGAATGTGTGAAAGTCGAGAACATTATCTCGGAAAGCAAAAATGGGTATGTTTGAAGGAATAGTGGTTCCAACAATGTTGTATGGTTGCGAGGCGTGGGTTATGGATAGAGTTGTGCGCAGGAGGATGGATGTGCTGGAAATGAGATGTTTGAGGACAATGTGTGGTGTGAGGTGGTTTGATCGAGTAAGTAACATAAGGGTAAGAGAGATGTGTGGAAATAAAAAGAGCGTGGTTGAGAGAGCAGAAGAGGGTGTTTTGAAATGGTTTGGGCACATGGAGAGAATGAGTGAGGAAAGATTGACCAAGAGGATATATGTGTCGGAGGTGGAGGGAACGAGGAGAAGAGGGAGACCAAATTGGAGGTGGAAAGATGGAGTGAAAAAGATTTTGTGTGATCGGGGCCTGAACATGCAGGAGGGTGAAAGGAGGGCAAGGAATAGAGTGAATTGGAGCGATGTGGTATACCGGGGTTGACGTGCTGTCAGTGGATTGAATCGGGGCATGTGAAGCGTCTGGGGTAAACCATGGAAAGCTGTGTAGGTATGTATATTTGTGTGTGTGGACGTATGTATATACATGTGTATGGGGGTGGGTTGGGCCATTTCTTTCGTCTGTTTCCTTGCGCTACCTCGCAAACGTGGGAGACAGCGACAAAGCAAAAAAAAAAAAAAAAAATATATATATA
>NC_092225.1:93889486-93926986 GCF_036320965.1 Panulirus ornatus
GTCAACGTGCTGTCAATGGATTGAACCAGGGCATGTGAAGCGTCTGGGGTAAACCATGGAAAGTTCTGTGGGGCCTGGATGTGGAAAGGAAGTTGTTGTTTCGGTGGATTATACAGTACAGCTAGAGACTGAGTGTGAAAGAATGTGGCCTTTGTTGTCTTTTCCTAGCGCTACCTCGTGCACATGCAAGGAGAGGGGGTTGTTATTTCATGTGTGGTGGGGTGGCGATGGGAATGAATAAAGGCAGACAGTATGAATTATGTACATGTGTATATATGTATATGTCTGTGTGTATATATATGTAAACGTTGAGATGTATAGGTATGTATATTTGCATGTGTGGATGTGTATGTATATACATGTGTATGTGGGTGGGTTGGGCCATTCTTTCGTCTGTTTCCTTGCGCTACCTCGCTAATGCGGGAGACAGCGACAAAGTAAAATAAATAAATAAATAATATATAAGTAATACATAAAGAATATGAAATAAAAAAGTGAAATGTTTTATCATTCTTACCTTGGAAATGGACTGGTTGGGCTTGCCATAATCTTGATATCCTTGACAACATTAAGTACCATGATTGGAGGTAAGCCAAGATGGCACACATCAAAAGACCATTCTTCATTTCTACTAAGCTTTATTACATCAACCTTCATGTTGACAGTAACAAAAACTGCTTTCCATAGTTCTGACTGGAAACCAGCTAAGATTTATCATTATGATACCTTCTTTTCTTGAAGAAAAAAGCTGAGGAATCCTTTCCTTCTTTAGTCTTCTTCTTTTCTTACAAACTTTTCACATTTAAACAACTGATTGCTGATGTACCTTATGTGGAACG
The DNA here is from genome assembly GCF_036320965.1 of Panulirus ornatus. Lineage (NCBI taxonomy): Eukaryota > Metazoa > Arthropoda > Malacostraca > Decapoda > Palinuridae > Panulirus > Panulirus ornatus. Next base: position 93,890,326 of record NC_092225.1, read on the forward strand.
GATCACCTCTGGCAGGGTTCTTTAAGTGTGCCTGGGTCTGGGGCATTTCAAATCCCAGATGTGGTAAACAGCAAATTGGGAGTAAGGATGCACTTAGTGGTAGCTCAGACAATGCTTCACATGCTCTGAGCTCAGCTGCTGAATGAATATCAAAATGCAGTGGGGATGGTACATAATTTGTTTTGTATTACCCATGCAGCAAAGATAAAATGTATATAGGTTTACACTAATAATGTATAGATTTATACTAATAATGGGACACATATTGGAAATCATAACATGAGTGCATAGTTAGGTGTGTATATATCATTCCATTATGGTGGGAAATATTGTATTCTTTGAAGTGCTGCAGCCTGAACATCTATTCGTTTGATAATTTCACCGCGTAAGTAACTTGTTACTAAACTGATATACATTTTTGCACATTTGTCCAACATTTCCTGCATCAGGGAGGTAGTGTCAGGAAAGATAAAGAAAGGCTACATTCGCTCACATCCACTCTGTCGTGTTCTTCACACTAAAACCACAGCCTCCTAACCATAAATAGGCCCCACAGACCTTTCCATTGTTTTCCTGGCTGCTTCACATGCTCTGGTTCAGTTTATTGACAGCATATTTCCCCCTGTATAACTCATCATTCCAATTCACTCAATCCCAAGCACACCTTTCAATCCTTAGCAACTCAAAATATTTTTCACTCCATCCTTCCATCTCTGGTATAGTTCCCCCTTCTCCTTTTCCCCTTCAATTCTTACAAATACCCTCTTTGTCAATCACTCCTCACTAATTCCATCCATATGTCTAAATCATTTCAGAACATCCTCTTTAGCTCTCTCAACCACACTCTTATTACTGCACATCTCTATCTATCTATCTTTATATCTATATCTCTGATGCCCATTCCCTCTAGGAACATCCGTCAAGGGGTGGCTATGGCAAAAGAGTCTCCACTTATCCCTGTTCTCACATACCTCCCTTGCATACCCATTCCATGCATTTTTCCACTATTTCTCTCCCTCCAGTATTCCTCCATCCTATTTGCCCATGTCACAGGTGGTCTTCCACTCACACCAACCCCTTTAATTGTAGTATCATACACTCTCCTGGCAAACTCCCTGTCTTTCATTCTTTCCACATGTCCAAACCACCTCAAAGTATTGCATTTCACCCATTCCACCACCCCACAATTCATTCTCTTTGCATTCCCTACCATGCCACATCTTTCATACACCTCTTCATTTCTTTCTTCTTTCCATCTTCCTTCTCAAATAGCTCATCTCCACAGCCTGGATTCTTGACCTGTGACTCATTCCATATACATGTTTGGGCTGCACAGGTCAGGGTTGGGAGGACTATGCTGTCCCTTAATCCTCTGTTCACTTCCATACTTCCAGCTCTACCCTTCATTATCCTATTAAGTGATCCAATGACTCTTCTGCCCTGTACTGCTCTCTCCTTTCATATCACCATATTACCCAAGACAGCTCCTAGACCTTAAATTCTCTCACTTTTTCCAGTCTTTCTCTCTACATATCCATAGCACAATTTAGTACACTTCCTTCTTTAACTCTATATGGTTTTACAAAATCTATACTTTCACTCTGTTTCCTTTTAAACACCATTACTTTACTTTTACTCGCATTTACCTTCAATCACCTATGCTTAAACACATCAAAAACAAACAAACAAAAAAAAAAGACTTACAACCTTCTGCAACTCTTCATTCTCAGCAGACAACACAGTATCATCTGCAAACAGGCTTGCCATTAGCCACTATATCTTACTACCAAGCTTCATCCTGCACCCTTTTTCCCTAGTTTTGCTTTCAACTCTTATCACTCCATCCGTATATATATATCAAAAAGCCACAGTGACATCACACAGCTCTGCCTCACACCTACAAGTATCCCTTTCAACTCTCCATCCACTCTTACAAATGCTTTTCCTCCTCTACACAAGGCTTTCACATCATCCAACAGTTGTCCCCCTGTACCATATATCCATAACACATTCCACTCAACTGTCATATGCTTTCTCCAGATCCATGAAAGCGGCATACAACTTCATACCTTTCACTACATACTTTTCAATGGTCATCTTTACCACAAAAATCTGATCCAAACATTCCATACCTTTCCTAAAACCATCTTGCTCTTCACTTATTCTGCATTTAGTTACTTCCATCACTCTATCAATTAATATTCTTGCATACACTTTTCCTGGTATACTTAACAAACTTATTCCCCTATAATAGGTACATATATCCATAGCAACTTTTCCTTTGAATAAAGGATGATAATAACTTCCATCCAATCATCAGATACAACCTTGTTTCCATGCTAAATTACATATTAGATGCATCCACTCTATCACAATTTCTCCTCCATCCTTCAGCATTTCAGCCGTAATTCCATCCACTCAAGTGCCTTTCCTACCTTCACCCTCATCATTTCTCTTCTTACCTCTCCTTTTGCTATTGGCTCTTGTTCTTGCAGTCTCTTCCTTCCATCCTCCATACCCATGTATGTAACAACAGCTGCCTCCCCTTCTCCCACATTTATCAGTTCTTCAAAATAGTCTTTCTATCTTCCTCTTGATTCAGCAACACCCCTTCCTTACTTATCACATCAACATTTCCACTCTTACATCCACCTCTCTCCTTTTTACCTTCTTCACTAACTTCCTTCAAAAATCTTCATCTACTGATTCTTTTCTTTCTTCCATCAGCTACTGATTCTTTTCTTTCTTCCATCAGCTACTTTACATTCCACTTACATATTTTGTATTTTTCCCTCCTCCTTTGCTTAACTTCCACTGGTACATTCCTATCAAGCAATCTACCATATGCCTTTTTCATCTCTTCCACTGCATTTCTAATCTCTTCTGTCCACCATGCATTGCCCTTTTTACTCCTATATCTCCGAAAGCAAAAATGGCTATGTTTGAAGGAATAGTGGTTCCAACAATGTTGTATGGTTGCAAGGCGTGGGCTATGGATAGAGTTGTGCGCAGGAGGGTGGATGGGCTGGAAATGAGTTGTTTGAGGACAATATGTGCTGTGAGGTGGTTTGATCGAGTAAGTAATGTAAGGGTAAGAGAGATGTGTGGAAATAAAAAGAGCATGGTTGAGAGAGCAGAAGAGGGTGTTTTGAAATGGTTTGGTCACATGGAGAGAATGAATGAGGAAAGATTGACCAAGAGGATATATGTGTTGGAGGTGGAGGGAACGAGGAGAAGTGGGAGACCAAATTGGAGGTGGAAAGATGGAGTGAAAAAGATTTTGAGTGATCGGGGCCTAAACATGCAGGAGAGAGAAAGGCGGGCAAGGAATAGAGTGAATTGGATCGATGTGGTATACCGGGGTCGACGTGCTGTCAATGGATTGAATCAGGGCATGTGAAGCGTCTGGGGTAAACCATGGAAAGCTCTGTGGGGCCTGGATGTGGAAAGGGAGCTGTGATTTCGGGCATTATTGCATGACAGCTAGAGACTGAGTGTGAACGAATGGGGCCTTTGTTGTCTTTTCCTAGCACTACCTCGCACACATGAGGGGGGAGGGGGATATTATTCCATGTGTGTGCAAGGTGGCGATGGGAATGAATAAAGGCAGACAGTGTGAATTGTGTGCATGTGTATATATGTGTGTCTGTGTGTGTATATATATGTGTACATTGTGATGTATGGGTATGTATATTTGCGTGTGTGGACGTGTATGTATATACATGTGTATGGGGGTGGGTTGGGCCATTTCTTTCGTCTGTTTCCTTGCGCTACCTCGCAAATGCGGGAGACAGTGACAAAGCAAAATAGAAATAAATAAAACTAATCTCTATCTTGTATCCAACTACTAATTCTACAATCTTTAATATTTTTCTATACATTTTAAACAACTCATTCACACATGAATGCATTCCTACATTCACTGCACTTCCAACTAAGCTTAGTTACCTTCCTTTCATACTCCTCCCTGCATTTCTTGTTTTCATTCATCTTCTCACTTGCCAATACTTTTACCTCTCCATTCTTCCTTACATCATACCTATACTCCCTGATCCTTAACCCCACAAGAACTGCAAAATGGTCAGAGTCTCCAAAGAATCCTCTCACAACTCTAGCATCTAGCATGGTCTTTCTCAATCTTTTATCCACTGCCACAAAGTAAATCAAAACCTTTTACTCTTCTCTTATGTCAATCCTCATCCATTATCTGTGGATCATCTTGTGCTGAATTAGCACAAATATTCACAAGATAACCTCCATTCTAATCTACTCCAGGTACTCCCCACTTACCAACTATCACATGAATTTCATCACATCCCACTTTCACATTTACACCATCCAATATGAGCACATTTCTCTCATTCTCAAAGCCGTTTATGCAGTCATTCAAATTTCTCCAGAAAAGCTTCATTTCATCCTTATCTCGTACAGTCTTCATATTCACAGACGCATATACACATATCCATCCATACTTCATAATCCCAATCATTCCTTTCACCCACAAAAATTATTCTTGATCCATTCAATCCATGCTCTGTAACACTCTCCCACACACTTGGTGAAAGCAGAATTGCACATCCTTCTTTTCCTCTTCCCCAATCCATATCACACCTCCTTCCATGTCCTCCCATAACTTGCATTCATTATTTCCATTTTCACTCCACACACCCTGCCTATGGATATAGGTTTCCCCAATCCCTAGCACATCCATGCTCAAACTTTTAAACCTCTCCATAAGCTCCCTCCTTTTACTCTCACAAGTCATCCCATTCACATTCAACGACGTCACCCTTCATTGCTCGTCTTTTTCAATCCTTAGCATAATTGGTAGACTCCATTGCCACATCTTAGCCTTTTGTGCCTCTCCCTCGAAAGGCCACTGGCAGAAGGCAACTCCAGTGCAGTGTTTCCAGAGGCAGTAAGGCTTCAAAATTGTCAAGAAAACTAAAAAGTGACAGTACATTCAGGTGTTTATCTAAATTCATAAGTATTGCCCTAATTTGGATGGGCAATGCCTCCTGTTTAGTTCCACCCATATTATCCTTCCATTTCTTACTCAATCATACCACCTCAATTGTCCTCAAATATTTCGTTTCCAACACATCCATCCTCCTCTGTACATCAACTACAGCCCCTGCCTTTCATTCATATCATTTCGTTGGGACTGCTATACCTATAAACATACCCACTTTCACCCTCCTAGATAATGACCTCTCTTTCCACACATTCCTAAATGCTCTGAGAACCCTTACCTGCCATGTGACTCACTTGCTTTCCATGGTTCCAATTGTTGCCGTGTCCCCTCCTAAGAATGTAAAACACTTCACTTCTAAATTTTCTCCTTTCAGTCATAGCCCTAACTAACCTGTCCCTCTGCCCTAATGAACCTAATAAACTTGCTTTTATTAACCTTTACTTTCAACTTCCTTCTTTCACACATCCTTCCAAACTCAGTCACCAACTTCTGTAGTTTCCCACTTAAATCAGCCACCAATACAAACGAATCACTTCTCATGTCCTCTCACCCCCTGCAGAGTGCATATTCTCCTCTCTCTCCTGGACCACAGCACTGATACACATAATCGTTCTTTTTTTAAAAAAACAAAAAGCTCTTTCAAATGTTAAGAAAAACGCTAATAGAATCTTTTCAGGTTTATTGAAAATTGCCACCCTGAGGGTACACTAAATATCTAGAGTAGCCACAGTCAATGAGTTAGGAGTCATTAGCATCTTTAGTAAAATTTTTCATTCTCTTGGTCATCCTCAATTTTCCTTTCACCTGTGGTTGCCATTTGGGCAGGTTTTAGCTGTCCCATGTAGGTTACTCAATAAATAAAAAAAAAGTGTGATATTTGATTTACTTGGTCATCATGGCATGTAAAGTATGGTAAAGAAATCAGATTTTTACAAATATTCCACACATAGATTCCTTTGTACAAGAACGTTCTATGTGCTTTGTCTAAAAGCATCTCAGAAAATAAACTAATGAATTTTACAAAGTACCTCAGATTCATACAAACAGTATTTTTGTGAAAACTTTTTGATGTATGTTGTGATTCACTGTTCTCCTGATTCTTTCCTTTACATCCATTTGATATCAATATATGCTTGAAACCATTACACATCTATCTATATGATGAATTAGCTAAGCACTCAAAAACCATGAGTACTTTACACATTGCAAATGGATGACATTCATTTCACATCATAAACATAGTGATTCATGATGACACGCTTAATCATTCAGTGTTTTCCTTTATAATCAAATATAAAGCACAAAAGATAAACTTAGCATAGGAGATCATTTTGAAAATGGCTGCCAACCTTAATTCAGGTCAAATATTAATCGTCCGACCTACTTTGCAGTAATAGTTATGGTTAAAAGATATACTGAAAGCTTTTAATTGACAGTGTAGGAAAGGTTACAAAATTCAGACACAAAGAGTATTCAAATGTCGGTATTTTATTTATAAGCTAACATGCATAAGTACAACTTTTTCAAGTTTCAATACAGGTATATCAAACATTTTCTAAAATGGCACAACTTTCCTAAAGGATACATACACATTACTTTGGGAGACACAAGAATGAAAGATGATGTGCCTAAAAGACACCTAAAGACTCCATGATTTCTACAGTAACTTAAGAAAATCCTACCAATAATAATGACTTCACAAAACTAAAAATTTTCATAGAATCTAATAAGCACAAAGACTAGTCAGATATGGCAAAATGAAATACAGTAATGGGTCATTTAACAGCATGAAGTGGTACCATGAACCTGAACATCTGTGGTACAGATCTTAGCTCTTGCAGTTTCTGGCTAATCATTCCTTTCCAATGATTGATACGTTGATTAAGGTCAAGATGTCTGAAAGAAGTTCTAACAGATATTTGCTGCCACTGTTTCTATTCTAAAAGTCAAGATATCGTAAACATGTAGCACAACCCAACAATCACAGAAAGATTTATATCAGTATAGGGTTATATGTCTATGAAAAATATTACAGATACATTACCAACTGACTTAAGAACATTAGATGTGTTTCACCTCTCAAAGCTACACAAATGATCTACTCATCAAGACATGTGAATACTATTTGATCTCTCTGACTATAAAATGTTCCATTATGAATTATACCACACTAATATATTTCTCTACATGATAATGGCAGATTAATGAAAATCTTACCTTCCATAGACAAAACTTCTGTTTATGGTTTGGTACTTTGGCAGCAGCAAAACTAGAAAGGGAATCTGAAGGGATGAGTAACAGGTAAGACTGTACATGCAAATCTCTCAGCAACACATCTACTATGCCCAGACAAAGGAAATCTTTCATCATCAGCCTGTGTGTGACCTGGTAACTCTTAACGACAGTAGTACTAAGAATGAATCTAAGGAAGATCAGGACTGTCTTCTAGCTACAAATCAAAACAAGAGTTGATAAGTGCATTGTGACTGGATTTGTTAAAGATGGTAAATATACAAAATAAATAAGATATGACTGACTTAAGAAATCAAATGACTATAAACCTGATTGTTAAGATGAGTTAGGTACTTCAGATATTGGCTAGATAACAGATAAAGAGGGGGCAATCTGGTGTTTCCACCGAAGAAAGGAGAGCAAGCCTACTATTCTTATCCTGTACTATCTGTTGGGAAATAGCTCAACACCTAATTACCTGTATTCACTGGATCTTTTTAACAAATCAGGTTCAGTTTTTAACTTCATTAGATAGTCAAATGACATGGCAAATCTCTCTGTTAAGGAACACTTACCCCAAGTTAATTTTGTTCCTGAAGATAAATTATGGGGCTTCTGTCTATGCCTTCTTTTGACTGTAAATTTCTTTTGAAAATCAACTGCATTTGTCACAATATAATGTCTTAGTTTGATAAACAGAAATAGTTAATCAAAATCATATATTTTTCTGTCCAGTATGAAGTTGCATTCAATGAAAGAAACATTCTTTACCATAATAACTATAACAAAAGAACAAGAGATTATAAGATTTTCTTGAAAGTATTGTGAGGTACAAAATGGGTGTCATTCATAGATCCACTTATTAAGCACTTGCATTTAATTTCTGGCTAAATCAGATGTCTGATAAAAGCCCCAGATAGTTTAATATTGAGGTGTAAGTGGATACTCATGGCAGTAGTAAAGGTGACACAAGCAAAGTTTCAGAAATGGCAGGAAGAGTGAAATCTATACAGTAATGTTGAAAAACACACTCAGTTACCTTTAATGACTTTATCTGGTATAAAATGCATTTGAATAGATCGGCTGAATATAAAATTGCATCTGTTCAGATTATCATCCCATTCATACAATAAATATGATTTATACATCAACGATCGGTGAGGAGCAATACTGTTAACTGAATGCAGTTATGCAAGTAAGAACAGCATATCTTCCATAACTCAGGACTGCTAAATGGTATGTAGATGCAAATGTGTACTCAAGTACAGTAATGCAGCTCAAATTCAGAAGATCAAGATGCTAGAGGAGCTTCCACCTGAAGTACATTAATGGATGGAGCAGATTTAACTTTAGATGTATATGATTGTTTTATGATTATAATGGCTCTAGTTACATTTTCTGCTCCAATGCACATTGATCTCTCAGTCAGGTGAGGAGTACTGCTTCTTAAGGTAGGAATATCCTCAGTCAAGTCAACGGAGGAAAGTGTCACTCTTGGAATCAACAGCGGGACTAGACATACTTGCAGATTTAGCAGGCTTTGTCTCTTCATTGTAATACTGGTCAGCTGGAGGAGAGTGAACTGGTTTACGGCCACCTTTCTTACCACGTGGTTTTTCGCTTACAGCTGCTGCTGGTGGATGAACTTCAGTATAAGACATCCTTACTTCATCAGTTTTGGGCACATCGGTAGACTTGGAATCAGATGAGACATGCAAATCCTTTGCAGTATATTCATGAACTCGGGCAGGCTTAGTCTCATGACTAGTGGGCTTAGGGATGACTGGCTCTTCTTGTTTGGGTACAAAGGTAGATGCAGGTGTGTGAGTAGCAATCACCTCCTCCATTTTTGGTTTTACTGGAGAAATATACTCATCACGTGAAGGGGACTGAACAGAAACCAATTCCTCCACTTTTGGTTCCTTGGGAGCAGCAGGCCTGGTATAGATGCGTGTTTCAGCTACTTGGGGTTCGCTTTCAACCTCTTCCTCTTCTTCAGGCTCTGAAACACTTTCTGCTTCAACAACAATGGATCCCTTTGACTTGACAGTAATTGTTTCTTCCTCTTCAGGTTCTGCATGAATGACAGATTTTGTAGGAATGGAAGCACTGACTACAGTAGATTTTACAGGCACTACTTCTTCCTCCACAGGTTTCGTGACATAGGACTCATCCAAAGAAGACCTCTTAGGCAAAGATGATTTGGCAGCAGGTATTTCCTCCACTTCAGGTTCAGGTTCAGGTTCAGGTTCCGGTTCAGATTCAACTTCTTCTTGAGTGACAGGTTCATCAGGAATGGACTCCTTACGTACAGGTATTTCCTCCTCAATAGGTTCAGTTGCAGAAGTTTCAACTGCAACTGGTACCTCTTCTTTGGGTTCTGCAGCAGCAACTGGTTCAACAGAAGTTTCTTCCGGCTGGACTTCCTTTTCAGATGGCGTAATAATTGCACCATTAACCGCTGGTTCTGTAGGAAGTTTAGTGACTGGCACAGGAATCTTGTCTGACACTTTCAAACGTAAATCTTCAATGTTCTTCATGAGCAACTCCTCTTCTTCAATGGTTGACTTTGTCCAGGCGAGAGCAAGGTGAGTTGGTACTGGTTCACGATCTACAGGTAAAAGGAGCAAACATATGGTACATCACAAAAAAAAAAGATGATTGCATACATTTGATTGGTTATGAACAAATTCAATCCTTTTTGCAGAGCAGTAAAGAATGAAATTACTGCTTTGACTCCTCTATATAAGCGTATATTGAAATTAACTAAAGTGAATTTCTCTCAAATATAGTGCACTCTTGAGCACTGAATAATCAAAGTTTGGTGTTCAGTAAGACTAAAATAAACTTGAATTATAAAAAATCATATATATTCATTTTTATTTCATTTATTTATTATAATTAACCACTGTCTCCCTTGTTAGTGAGGTAGCGCAAGGAAACAGACAATGAATGGCCCAACCCACCCACATACAAATGTATAAACATAAATGCCCACACATGCATATATACATACATATACATTTAAATGTATACATATATATACATACACAACCATATGAATATATACACATGTACGTGTTTATACTTGCTGCCTTCATCCATATATATATATATATATATATATATATATATATATATATATATATATATATATATATATATATATATATATATTTTTTTTTTTGCTTTGTCGCTGTCTCCCGCGTTTGCGAGGTAGCGCAAGGAAACAGACGAAAGAAATGGCCCAACCCACCCCCATACACAATGTATATACATACACGTCCACACACGCAAATATACATACCTATACATCTCAATGTATACATATATATACACACACAGACACATACATATATACCCATGCACACAATTCACACTGTCTGCCTTTATTCATTCCCATCGCCACCTCGCCACACATGGAATAACATCCCCCTCCCCCCTCATGTGTGTGAGGTAGCGCTAGGAAAAGACAACAAAGGCCCCATTTGTTCAAACTCAGTCTCTAGCTGTTATGCAATAATGCCTGAAACCACAGCTCCCTTTCCAGATCCAGGCCCCACAGAACTTTCCATGGTTTACCCCAGACGCTTCACATGCCCTGATTCAATCCATTGACAGCACGTCGACCCCGGTATACCACATCGATCCAATTCACTCTATTCCTTGCCCGTCTTTCACCCTCCTGCATGTTCAGGCCCCGATCACTCAAAATCTTTTTCACTCCATCTTTCCACCTCCAATTTGGTCTCCCACTTCTCCTTGTTCCCTCCACCTCCGACACATATATCCTCTTGGTCAATCTTTCCTCACTCATTCTCTCCATGTGCCCAAACCATTTCAAAACACCCTCTTCTGCTCTCTCAACCACGCTCTTTTTATCTCCACACATCTCTCTTACCCTTACAATATTTACTCGATCAAACCACCTCACACCACATATTGTCCTCAAACATCTCATTTCCAGCACATCCACCCTCCTGCGCACAACTCTATCCATAGCCCACGCCTCACAACCATACAACATTGTTGGAACCACTATTCCTTCAAACATAGCCATTTTTGCTTTCTGAGATAATGTTCTCGACTTCCAAACATTCTTCAAGGCTCCCAGGATTTTCGCCCCCTCCCCCACCCTATGATTCACTTCCACTTCCATGGTTCCATCCGCTGCCAGATCCACTCCCAGATATCTAAAACACTTTACTTCCTCCAGTTTTTCTCCATTCAAACTTACCTCCCAATTGACTTGACCCTCAACCCTACTGTACCTAATAACCTTGCTCTTATTCACATTTACTCTTAACTTTCTTCTTTCACACACTTTACCAAACTCAGTCACCAGCTTCTGCAGTTTCTCACATGAATCAGCCACCAGTGCTGTATCATCAGCGAACAACAACTGACTCACTTCCCAAGCTCTCTCATCCACAACAGACTTCATAGTTGCCCCTCTTTCCAAAACTCTTGCATTCACCTCCCTAACAACCCCATCCATAAACAAATTAAACAATCATGGAGACATCACACACCCCTTCCGCAAACCTACATTCACTGAGAGCCAATCACTTTCCTCTCTTCCTACACGTACACATGCCTTACATCCTCGATAAAAACTTTTCACTGCTTCTAACAACTTGCCTCCCACACCATATATTCTTAGTATCTTCCACAGAGCATCCCTATCAACTCTATCATCTTCCACAGAGCATCCCTATCAACTCTATCATATGCCTTCTCCAGATCCATAAATGCTACATACAAATCCATTTGCTTTTCTAAGTATTTCTCACATACATTCTTCAAAGCAAACACCTGATCCACACATTCTCTACCACTTCTGAAACCACACTGCTCTTTCCCAATCTGATGCTCTGCATATGCCTTCACCTTCTCAATCATTACCCTCCCATATAATTTACCAGGAATACTCAACAAACTTATACCTCTGTAATTTGAGCGCTCACTCTTATCCCCTTTGCCTTTGTACAATGGCACTATGCATGCATTCAGCCAATCCTCAGGCACCTCACCATGAGTCATACATACATTAAATAACCTTACCAACAAGTCAACAATACAGTCACCCCCCTTTTTTAATAAATTCCACTACAATACCATCCTTGCCGGCTTTCATCTTCTGCAAAGCTTTTACTACCTCTTCTCTGTTTACCAAATCATTTTCCCTAACCCTCTCACTTTGCACACCACCTTGACCAAAGCACCCTATATCTGTCACTCTATCATCAAACACATTTAACAAACCTTCAAAATACTCACTCCATACCTTCAAAATACTCACTCCATCTCCTTCTCACATCACCACTACTTGTTATCACCTCCCCATTAGCCCCCTTCACTGAAGTTCCCATTTGCTGCCTTGTCTTACGCACTTTATTTACCTCCTTCCAGAACATCTTTTTATTCTTCCTAAAATTTAATGATACTCTCTCACCCTAACTCTCATTTGCCCTCTTTTTCACCTCTTGCACCTTTCTCTTGACCTCCTGTCTCTTTCTTTTATACATCTCCCACTCATTTGCATTTTTTCCCTGCAAAAATCTTCCAAATGCCTCGCTCTTCTCTTTCACTAATAATCTTACTTCTTCATCCCACCACTCACTACCCTTTCTAATCAACCCACCTCCCACGCTTCTCATGCCACAAGCATCTTTTGTGCAAGCCATCACTGCTTCCCTAAATACATCCCATTCCTCCCCCACTCCCCTTATCTCCTTTGTTCTCACCTTTTTCCATTCTGTACTCAGTCTCTCCTGGTACTTCCTCACACAAGTCTCCTTCCTCAGCTCACTTACTCTCACCACCCTCTTCACCCCAACATTCTCTCTTCTTTTCTGAAAACCCATACAAATCTTCACCTTCGCCTCCACAAGATAATGATCAGACATCCCTCCATTTGCACCTCTCAGCACATTAACATCCAAAAGTCTCTCTTTCGTGCGCCTGTCAATTAACACTTAATCCAATAATGCTTTCTGGCCATCTCTCCTACTTACATACGTATACTTATGTATATCTCGCTTTTTAAACCAGGTATTCCCAATCACCAGTCCTTTTTCAGCACATATATCTACCAGCTCTTCACCATTTCCATTTATAACACTGAACACCCCATGTATATCAATTATTCCCTCAACTGCCACATTACTCACCTTTGCATTCAAATCACCCATCTCTCTCTCTCTCTCTCTCTCTCTCTCTATAATATATAATAACTGTGCTCTTATTCACATTTACTCTCAGCTTTCTTTTTTCACACACTTTGCCAAACTCGGTCACCAACTTCTGCAGTTTTCTCATCTGAATCAGCCACCAGCACTGTATCTTCAGCAAACAACAACCAACTCTCTTCCCAAGCCCTCTCATCCACAACAGACTGCATACTTGTTCCTCTCTCCAAAACTCATGCATTTATGTCCCCAACAACCCCATCCATAAACATATTAAACAACCATGGAGCCATCACGCACCCCTGCCACAAACCAACATTCACTGAGAACCAATCACTTTCCTCTCTTCCTACTCGTACACATGCTTTACATCCTTGATAAAAACTTTTCACTGCTTCTAGCAATTTACATCCCACACTGAATACTCTTAATACCTTCCACAAAGTATTTCTATCAACTCTATCATATGCCTTCTCCAGATCCATAAATGCTACATACAAATCCATCTGTTTTTCTAAGCATTTCTCACATACATACATACATTCATATACATGACAGCTAGAGACTGAGTGTGAACGAATGCGGCCTTTGCTGTCTTTTCCTAGCACTACCTCGTGTGCATGCGGGGGGAAGGGGTTGTCATTTCATGTGTGGCGGGGTGGCGACGGGAATGAATAGAGGTAGCAAGTATGAATTGTGTGCACGTGTATATATGTGTATGTCAGTATGTATGTATATGTTGAAATGTATAGGAATGTGTATGTGCATGTGTGGACGTGTATGTATATACATGTGTATGTGGGTGGATTGGGCCATTCTTTCGTCTGTTTCCTTGCGCTACCTCGGTAACGCGGGAGACAGCAACAAAGTATAATAATAGAAAAAAAAATATGATGTATATCAACTGACTTATATTTCTGTCTTGCATCTCCCCTGATTATGTGATTATTACACAAAAGTGCATTTGGGAACTTATCGTGTTTCATTTTCCCTGTGAACTCATAGGAATATATATATATATATATATATATATATATATATATATATATATATATATATATATATATATATATATTTTTTTTTTTGCTTTGTCGCTGTCTCCCGCGTTTGCGAAGTAGCGCAAGGAAACAGACGAAAGAAATGGCCCAACCCACCCCCATACACATGTATATACATACACGTCCACACACGCAAATATACATACCTACACAGCTTTCCATGGTTTACCCCAGACCCTTCACATGCCCTGATTCAATCCACTGACAGCACGTCAACCCCAGTATACCACATTGATCCAATTCACTCTATTCCTTGCCCTCCTTTCACCCTTCTGCATGTTCAGGCCCCGATCACACAAAATCTTTTTCACTCCATCTTTCCACCTCCAATTTGGTCTCCCTCTTCTCCTCGTTCCCTCCACCTCTGACACATATATCCTCTTGGTCAAACTTTCCTCACTCATTCTCTCCATGTGCCCAAACCATTTCAAAACACCCTCTTCTGCTCTCTCAACCATGCTCTTTTTATTTCCACACATCTCTCTTACCCTTACGTAACTTACTCGATCAAACCACCTCACACCACACATTGTCCTCAAACATCTCATTTCCAGCACATCCACCCTCCTGCGCACAACTCTATCCATAGCCCACGCCTCGCAACCATACAAAATTGTTGGAACCACTATTCCTTCAAACATACCCATTTTTGCTTTCCAAGATAATGTTCTCGACTTCCACACATTCTTCAAGGCTCCCAGAATTTTCGCCCCCTCCCCCACCCTATGATCCACTTCCGCTTCCATGGTTCCATCCGCTGCCAGATCCACTCCCAGATATCTAAAACACTTTACTTCCTCCAGTTTTTCTCCATTCAAACTTACCTCCCAATTGACTTGACCCTCAACCCTACTGTACCTAATAACCTTGCTCTTATTCACATTTACTCTTAACTTTCTTCTTTCACACACTTTACCAAACTCAGTCACCAGCTTCTGCAGTTTCTCACATGAATCAGCCACCAGTGCTGTATCATCAGCGAACAACAACTGACTCACTTCCCAAGCTCTCTCATCCACAACAGACTTCATAGTTGCCCCTCTTTCCAAAACTCTTGCATTCACCTCCCTAACAACCCCATCCATAAACAAATTAAACAACCATGGGGACATCACACACCCCTGCCGCAAACCTACATTCACTGAGAACCAATCACTTTCCTCTCTTCCTACACGTACACATGCCTTACATCCTCGATAAAAACTTTTCACTGCTTCTAACAACTTGCCTCCCACACCATATATTCTTAATACCTTCCACAGAGCATCTCTATCAACTCTATCATATGCCTTCTCCAGATCCATAAATGCTACATACAAATCCATTTGCTTTTCTAAGCATTTCTCACATACATTCTTCAAAGCAAACACCTGATCCACACATCCTCTACCACTTCTGAAACCACACTGCTCTTCCCCAATCTGATGCTCTGTACATGCCTTCACCCTCTCAATCAATACCCTCCCATATAATTAACCAGGAATACTCAACAAACTTATACCTCTGAAATTTGAGCACTCACTCTTATCCCCTTTGCCTTTGTACAATGGCACTATGCACGCATTCCGCCAATCCTCAGGCACCTCACCATGAGTCATACATACATTAAATAACCTTACCAACCAGTCAATAATACAGTCACCCCCTTTTTTAATAAATTCCACAGCAATACCATCCAAACCTGCTGCCTTGCCGGCTTTCATCTTCCGCAAAGCTTTTACTACCTCTTCTCTGTTTACCAAATCATTTTCCCTAACCCTCTCACTTTGCACACCACCTCGACCAAAACACCCTATATCTGCCACTCTATCATCAAACACATTCAACAAACCTTCAAAATACTCACTCCATCTCTTTCTCACATCACCACTAATTGTTATCACCTCCCCATTTGCGCCCTTCACTGAAGTTCCCATTTGCTCCCTTGTCTTACGCACTTTATTTACCTCCTTCCAGAACATCTTTTTATGCTCCCTAAAATTTAATGATACTCTCTCACCCCAACTCTCATTTGCCCTCTTTTTCACCTCTTGCACCTTTCTCTTGACCTGTCTCTTTCTATCATACATCTCCCACTCAATTGCATTTTTTCCCTGCAAAAATTGTCCAAATGCCTCTCTCTTCTCTTTCACTAATAATCTTACTTCTTCATCCCACCACTCACTACCCTTTCTAATCAACCCACCTCCCACTCTTCTCATGCCACAAGCATCTTTTGCACAATCCATCAATGATTCCCTAAATACATCCCATTCCTCCCCCACTCCCCTTACTTCCAATTTTCTCACCTTTTTCCATTCTGTACTCAGTCTCTCCTGGTACTTCCTCACACAAGTCTCCTTCCCAAGCTCACTTACTCTCACCACCCTCTTCACCCCAACATTCACTCTTCTTTTCTGAAAACCCATACAAATCTTCACCTTAGCCTCCACAAGATAATGATCAGACATCCCTCCAGTTGCACCTCTCAGCACATATATATATTATTCTTTTAATCTATTTATTTTGCTTTGTCGCTGTCTCCCGCATTTGCGAGGTAGCGCAAGGTAACAGACGAAAGAAATGGCCCAACCCACCCCCATACACATGTATATACATACACGTCCACAATCTCAATGTACACATATATATACAAACACAGACCTATACATATATACACATGTACATAATTCATAGTCTGCCTTTATCTATTCCCATCGCCACCTCTCCACACATGGAATAACATCCCCCTCCCCCCTCATGTGTGCGAGGTAGCGCTAGGAAAAGACAACAAAGGCCCCATTCGTTCACACTCAGTCTCTAGCTGTCATGTAATAATCCCCGAAACCACAGCTCCCTTTCCGCATCCAGGCCCCACAGAACTTTCCATGGTTTACCCCAGACGTTTCACATGCCCTGATTCAATCCATTGACAGCACGTTGACCCCAGTATACCACATCGATCCAATTCACTCTATTCCATGCCTGCCTTTCACCCTCCTGCATGTTCAGGCCCCGATCACTCAAAATCTTTTTCACTCCATCTTTCCACCTCCAATTTGGTCTCCCACTTCTCCTTGTTCCCTCCACCTCCGACACATACATCCTCTTGGTCAATCTTTCCTCACTCATTCTCTCCATGTGCCCAAACCATTTCAAAACACCCTCTTCTGCTCTCTTAACCACGCTCTTTTTATTTCCACACATCTCTCTTACCCTTACAATACTTACTCGATCAAACCACCTCACACCACATATTGTCCTCAAACATCTCATTTCCAGCACATCCACCATCCTCCGCACAACTCTATCCATAGCCCACACCTAGCAACCATACAACATTGTTGGAACCACTATTCCTTCAAACATACCCATTTTTGCTTTCCGAGATAATGTTCTCGACTTCCAAACATTCTTCAAGGATCCCAGGATTTTCGCCCCTTCCCCCACCCTATGATTCACTTCCACTTCCATGGTTCCATCCACTGCCAGATCCACTCCCAGATATCGAAAACACTTTACTTCCTCCAGTTTTTCTCCATTCAAACTTACCTCCCAATTGACTTGACCCTCAACCCTACTGTACCTAATAACCTTGCTCTTATTCACATTTACTCTTAACTTTCTTCTTTCACACACTTTACCAAACTCAGTCACCAGCTTCTGCAGTTTCTCACATGAATCAGCCACCAGCGCTGTATCATCAGTGTACAACAACTGACTCACTTCCCAAGCTCTCTCATCCACAACACACTGCATACTTGCCCCTCTTTCCAAAACTCTTGCATTCACCTCCCTAACAACCCCATCCATAAACAAATTAAACAACCATGGAGACATCACACACCCCTGCCGCAAACCTGCATTCACTGAGAACCAATCACTTTCCTCTCTTCCTACACGTACACATGCCTTACATCCTCGATAAAAACTTTTCACTGCTTCTAACAACTTGCCCCACACCATATATTCTTATACATATACATATCAATACATATACATACACAGACATATACACATATACATGTGCATATTTATACTTGCTTGCCTTCATCCATTCCTGGTGCTACTCCACCTCACAGGAAATAGCATCGTACTTGCTATTTCCCATGAAAGTAAAGTAGTATAAGGAACAAAAGATTTAGTCTTTGAGGGAAAATTCTTCACTTGGGCACCTTCTCTGTTCCTCCTTTTCAAAAAGTAAAACTAGAGGGAAGGATTTCCTGCTACCCACTCCTACCCCTTTTAGTTACCTTCTATGACATGCAGGGAATACGTGGGAATACCTAGTAAATGAGTCAGTTGTTGTTTGCTTATGATACTGCACTGGTGGCTGATTCAAGTCAGAAACTGCAGAAGTTGGGGACTGAGTTAGGAAAAATGTGTGAAAGGAGAAAGTTGAGAGTAAATGTAAATAAAAGCATGGTTATTAGGGTCAGCAGGGTTGAGGGACAAATCAACTGGAATGTAAGTATGAATGGAGAAAAATTGGAGGAAGTGAAGTTTTTAGACATCTGGAAGTGGACTTAGCAATGAATGGAACCATGGAAGTGGAAGTGAGTCACAGGGTGGGGGAGGGGGTGAAGGTTCTGGGAGCGATGAAGAATGTGTGGAAGGAGAGAACGTTATATCGGACAGCAAAATGGGTATGTTTGAAGGAATAGTAATTCCAAAAATATTATATGATTGCGAGGCATGGGCTATAGGTAGGGTTGTACAGAGAAGGGTGGACGTGTTGGAAATGAAATGTTTGATGACAATATGTGATGTGAGGTGGTCTGATTAAGTACTGAAAGGGCAAGAGAGATGTGTGGTAAAGAGTGTGGTAGAAAGAGCAGAGGAGGGTATGTTGAAATGGTTTGGACATATGGAGAAAATGAGTGAGGAAAGGTTGACAAAGAGGATATGTGTGTCAGATGTGGAGGGAACAAGGAGAAGCAGACCATACTGGAGGTGGAAGGATGGAGAAAAAAAATCATTGCGAGATCGGGGCTTGAACATGCAAGAGGGTGAGATGCATGCAAGGAATAGAGTGAACTGGAATGATATGGTATACTGGGGTTGATGTCCTATCAATGGACCGAACCAGGGCATGTAAAACGTCCGAGGTAAACCATGGAAAGGTTTGTGGGGTCTGGATGTGGATAGGGAGATGTGGTTTTGGTGCATTACACATGAAAGTAAGAAGTGCAGGAGTGGAGGACTCATGGATTTTCATTTCTGAAAGATGGAACAGGAGCCAAGCTATGAGTGCTCATCCTACTCGAAGGCTCAGGCTGGAGAGTCTGAATGTGTTTGAATGTAAATCATGATCAGAGGAAGAGATGAGCAGTATGTTTGAGAAAAGGAACTTGGCTGTTCTGGTTCTGAGAAAAACAAAGCTCAAGGATAAGTAGGAAGAATGGTTTGGGAAAATCAAGGGTTAGTGTGAGGGTGAGAGCTAAGGATATGCGTAGCACTTCTGCTAAAGTTATGGGAATATGAACGAGTGCAAGAAAGTGAGCTTCACATTAATGAGGGTAATAATGTAAATGGATAATGATAGGCTGGTGATTATGCACCAGTCCATAATGAGGATTATTAGCAAGTGAATTGGGAGCAGCTGAGTGAGTGTGTCAGCAGTTTTGATAAGAGAGATTAGATATTACAGATGGGTGATTTGCATGCAAAAGTGAGTAATGTGGCAGCTGAGGATATATTCGGGGGAATGGGGAATTCAGTGCTATAAATGGATATGGTGAAGAGCTTGTGGAGTTCCATGCTGAAAAAGGAATTGTAATTGGGAATATCTGGATATTATAAAAAGGGGAACGTACCAAGTACACACGGAGTAGGAAAGATAGTAAGAGCACTTTTATGAAGTACATACTAAATGATAAGCATGCAAAAGGGAGACTTCTGGATATGAATGTGCTTGGAGTGGCAGCTTGTGAGACATCTAACCAATGTCTGGCAGAGATGAGGCTTTGAGAAAGAGGGAATGATGCGGGCAAAATGAGGGTGGTAAGGGTAAGTGAGTTTGGAGAGGAGGCTTGTGTAAAGAGATACCAAGAGAGAATGAATTTAGAATAGCAAAAGATGAGAGGGAATGATGTTATGGGGGGAGTGGGTCAGGAATGGGAGGTGTTTTGGGAAGAAGTGCTGGAATGTGTGAGTAAAGTGTTTGGTTTGTGGGAGATGGGCAGGCCAGAAAAAGTGTATTGGGATGAAGAAATAAATTTGCTAGTGAAAGACACAAGAAAAGTGTATGGGCAGTACTTACATGGAAAGAGTGAGACTGGGAGATGTACAAAAGAAAGCTGCAAGAGGTTAAGAGGGAGGTGTAACGGTTGAAAAAGAGGGCAAATGAGAGGTGGGATGAGTGAGTACCAGCAAACTTCAGGGATCATAAGAAAATATTTAGAAGGGAGGCTAAAAGAAGAAAAATAACAAAACAAATTGGAACATCAATGTAGGGGGGAAATGGGGAAGTAGTAACAGGCAGAGATGAGGTGAAGTGAGTATTTTGAAGGATTGCTGAATGTGTCTGATGATACTATGGTAGATGTAGGATGTTTGGGATGGGGAGGCATGCAAAGTGAGTCACTGTAAGTAGTTTAGTGAAAATAGAAGAGTTGGTGATAGCTTTGCAAAAAATGAAATGTGGTAAGGCAGCTGAGGTAAAATGGTATTGCAGTTGAATTTCTTAAGAAAAGTGACTGTGTTGATGACTGGTTAGTTAGGATTTTCAATGTGTGTATGGATCATGGTGAAGTATGTGAGGATTGGTGGAATGCCTGTATAAAGGCAAGGGGGACAAAGATGAGTGTTCAAATTACAGAGGTATAATTTTGTTGAATGTACCTGGTAAGTTACAAAAAATAGTAGTGACTGAGGTAGTGGCATGCACAGAACATCACATTAGGGAAGAACAATGTGGTTTCATGAGTGGCAGAGGATGTGCGGATCATGTGTTTGATTCGATGACTGTGAAAAATATCAAGAAAAACAGACGAATTTGCAAGTGGAATTCATGGATCTAGAAGAAGTATGTGATAGTGACGATAAAGATGCTCTGAGGAAGGTGCTACGAATATATATGGTGTGGGATACCAACCACATAAAAGTGTGCACTCAGAACAACACAGGCTGTCTTGCCACGACAAACACTCAGCACCTTCACAGTGAAACACAGATCCTCCCATTGCAGTCCCACCTCAACATGCTTGGCACTCAATTCTTTGCAACAGCAATATTAGACCCCTCCCACCCTAGAACTAACCACAAACCACCCAAGCAGAAATAAAAAAAGCTTGACCCAAACTCATTCTTCAGCAACATCTACGCACAGATCCCCATCTTTAACGAAAAGAACACTGACAAAACACATACACTAAAGAACCGACCTCCCAATACAATCTTATACACCTGCCCTCTGGATATAGTACACCCATGAGAAACCACACTCCCCAAAAACTCTCCTGCTTAATCTCTGGACATGGTCCATCTCTTACAATACTACAAACACTGTTTCACTATATCTTAAGATATCCTCCACTAGGCAACCACCATGAAGAAGACACTGGGCACCTACAAGTAAATTGCCCTGCACTTTCTGCTCATAGATCCACACATATCACAGCATTTTATGACCTATGGTCCCGATCAGCGGACATGGCCAGCTTCCTGAGCGCTGCAGGAGCTTCTTAAGGATACAAGGGATTCCTGGGGCAGGAAGATATGGTAATGTATGAATACGGTAAAATCACCATTTACTCCAATGATAATGAGGGATCCACAGTGGGAACCCGGGTTTTGAGTGGGAAGAAGAAAAAAAAATAGTTGTGATTTGCAATACAAATGATGGTTAGGATCGTTCAAATGGCATTAAAAAACAATTCAAATCTAACCCGGATTTTCGAAACGGTAATAATACCATATATCTTCCTAGGGATCTTTACAATGTGTGTAGAGGTGATATGTCATGTGGGATTTAAGGTGTTGTACGTTAAACTTCATTAATATTTATTTTCTGTTCATAAAGTGGGCAGGGCTTGGAAACCCACGGGAAATTTTAGGGGGGTAAAAACACCCAAAAAGTAACAGTGGACAGTTTAAATAATGCATTCGTAACATTTGACTTGAAATTTCTCAAGAGCAATTCTTATATAACACGAGAACATTTAAAATAAAAAAAAACGACCATTTTTAGGAAGGCTGACCCAAAATTATATTTCACATGGCCTTTATTCGGATTTTATCAAGCTTTATTCTGTTCATGTGTCGATATATATAGCGAATGAAACTGTAATAAAACAAAGAACACTTGCCTGTTGAGTGTATAAATGCCTGCCTGTTCTTGGTTATCTCTGGGTTCCACTGAGGGTCGCCATGCTTCTTAATGTTTGAATCCGAGTTTGGCCAAATATGTTGGATGTCTACAGACCTCCACATAAAATAAGGGGCTTGAATGAATGTTCTACGAGATCTCTCCCTTACACGTTCCGATTTATACTTTTAAAATCTCTCTTAACAACTCACTATTCACATGGCGAACCAGACTTAAAAAAATAATTACGGAGAGGAACTGGGTATTTGACGTTATTCGAGGGAATTCCTCATAATATCGCGTATCTCTTAACCAATCCGGTCTTTAAACGTTAATAGTACATACTATCTGATATCCATGGCCATTACAGTATCATAGTATTATCATTTAATCCCACAATTTCCCTATCCTTCATGACTGTACTACCAGCAAGTGTAAGTAATATCGAAATATTGTTTTACAGGGTAGTTAAGCCACACTCATCTATCATTCCTTACAGTAGCAAAAAAGAATCCATATGAGAGAAAAGTCAAGACATCAAACCAATTAAAGTGACGTCTATATGCCAGACTGTGTGTGTGTGTGTGTGTGTGTGTGTCGTTTAAGCTTGTTCTCTGTTTTAAATGCTTCCCGCATTAGCGATGTAGCGCCAGGAACAGACGAAGAAAAGACCTTATTTCCTCATATCCATTACTACGCTGTCAAGTACAAAATACACCGAAACTGCAAACCCCATCCATAGCCAGACCCCACAGACCTTTCCGTGGTTTCCCCTGTCTGCTTCATATATATATATATATATATATATATATATATATATATATATATATATATATATATATATATATATATTTTTTTTTTTTTTTCTTTTTTTTTTGCTTTGTCGCTGTCTCCCGCGTTTGCGAGGTAGCGCAAGGAAACAGACGAAAGAAATGGCCCAACCCACCCCCATACACATGTATATACATACGTCCACACACGCAAATATACATACCTATACAGCTTTCCATGGTTTACCCCAGACGCTTCACTTTGTCGCTGTCTCCCGCGTTAGCGAGGTAGCGCAAGGAACACGAAAGAATGGCCCAACCCACCCAGATAAACATATATATACGTACACGCTCACATACATACCTATACATTTCAATGTATACATACATATACATATACAGACAAATACATATATACACATGTACATATTCATACTTGCTGCCCTCAGCCATTCCGTCGTCACCCCGTCACACATGAAATGGCACCCCCCCTCCCCCCCACACGCGTGCGAGGTAGCGCTAGGAAAAGACAACAAAGGCCACATTCGTTCACACTCAGTCTCTAGCTGTCATGTGTAATGCACACAAACCACAGCTCCCTTTCCACATTTAGGCCCCACAAAACTTTCCATGGTTTACCCCATATATATATATATATATATATATATATATATATATATATATATATATATATATATATATATATATAGAGAGAGAGAGAGAGAGAGAGAGAGAGAGAGAGAGAGAGAGAGAGAGTTGTGGATAGAGTTGTGCGCAGGAGGATGGATGTGCTGGAAATGAGATGTTTGAGGACAATGTGTGGTGTGAGGTGGTTTGATCGAGTAAGTAACGTAAGGGTAAGAGAAATGTGTGGAAATAAAAAGAGCGTGGTTGAAAGAGCAGAAGAGGGTGTTTTGAAATGGTTTGGGCACATGGAGAGAATGAGTGAGGAAAGATTGACCAAGAGGATATATGTGTCGGAGGTGGAGGGAACGAGAAGTGGGAGACCAAATTGGAGGTGGAAAGATGGAGTGAAAAAGATTTTGTGTGATCGGAGCCTGAACATGCAGGAGGGTGAAAGGAGGGCAAGGAATAGAGTGAATTGGATCGATGTGGTATACCGGGGTTGACGTGCTGTCAGTGGATTGAATCAGGGCATGTGAAGGGTCTGGGGTAAACCATGGAAAGCTGTGTAGGTATGTATATTTGCGTGTGTGGACGTATGTATATACATGTGTATGGGGGTGGGTTGGGCCATTTCTTTCGTCTGTTTCCTTGCGCTACCTCGCAAACGCGGGAGACAGCGACAAAGCAAAAAAAAAAAAATATATATATATTCCTGAGTCCACACCCCATACCCTATATTTGATTACCGTTTTCCGTGTCTACGAGGTAGCGCCAGGAACTCACGAAGGAAGGCAACATCTGCTCACATCTATTCTCTAGCTGTCATGTGAAACACACTTCACTACCTATTATCACTTCCTCGTTTGCCCCCTTCACTAAAGTTCCCGTTTGCTATCTTGCCTTTCGCACAATTTACATTCTTCCAAGACATCTTCATTCTACCCTTAAGTGTACTGATACTCGCTCACTTCAAGTCTCATCTGCCCTTCTTCAACCTTTGCACCTTCCTCTTGACTTCCTGCCGCTTTCTCTTATACATTCCCCAATCATTTGCACACTTTCCTTGTAAGTACCGCCCAAACGCCTCTTTTCCGCTAACATCTTTAATTCTTCATTCCACCAATCAATACCCTTTCTAATCTGCCCACCTCCCACCTTTAGCATGCCATATGCAACTCTTGTACATGCTATCACTGCTTCCCTATATACCTCCCATTCCTCATCCACCCCTCTCGCTTCATTTACTCTCACCCTTTTTCCATTTTACACTCAATCTCTCGCTATTTCTTCACACAAGTCTCTATTCCAAGCTCACTTACTCTCACCACTCTCTTCTCTACGGTATCATTTCTTCTTTCCAAAAACCTCGACAAATCTTCACCCTCGCCTCCACAAGACAGAGATCAGACATCCCACAAGTTGCCCCTCTCAGCACATTTACATCCAAAAGTCTCGCTTTTACGCTCCAATCAACAATCATGTAATCCAACAACCCCCGATGACCATTTTCCTATTCACATACGTATACTTGCGTATATTCCTCATTTCAATCCAGGTATTCCTAACAACAAGTCCTTTTTCAGAACATAACTCCACAAGTTCTTCACCATTCCCACTCATAACACTGAATACCCCATGCGCTCCAATCATACCCTCAACTGCCACATTAATTACCTTCGCATTGAAATCACCCGGTCTCTCACATCAAAACTGCTGACACACTCACTCAGCTGCTCCCAAAACACTTGGCTCTCATGATCGTTTTTCTCATGGCCAGGTGCATAAGCACCAATAATCACCCATCCCTCGCCATCCACTTTCAGTTCCACCCAAATCAATCTGAATTTACTTCCTTCCATCTATCACACACTCCCACAACTCTTGCTTCAAGGGTAGTGCTACTCTCTGCACAAAAGCGCACAAACATCACACCACTTTATGACCAATAATCCCGACTGGTGGACGTTGCCAGCTTCCCGAGTGCTGCAAGAGCCTCATCAAGACAAAAGGCAGGGAAGTATGTATATCTATGCACCTGTTATCGATAGGAGGAAGGAAGAGAGGCAAGTGCTCCGGGAGGAGCAGAGTCAGTGTGTCAGTAACTATGACGTGAAGGACCATGTATCAGTGATGGGTGATCTAACTTTGATGCGAAAGACCATGTATCAGTGATGGGTGATCTGAATGGAAAATCGGGTGATGTGGCAGTTGAGGGTGTATAATTAGGGAGTGTGAAGTACCTAGAGTTAAGAATGAAGTAGTGAACAGCTTGTGGAGTCGTGTGCTTGAAAGGGATTGGAGATTTGGAATAACTGATTTAGAAAAAGGGACATATACATAAGCATACTCAGGCGAGTGGGGTATATGGCAGGAGGGACGTATTGGACTATATATCAACTGATAGGAGTGATATAGAGACTTTTGGATTTCAGTGTGTAGAAAATGGCAGCTGGTGGGATGTCCAATCACTTCTTGGTGGTAAAGAAGGTCACCAAAGTTTGTACAGACTTTTGGACGAGGAAAATATTTGGGTAGGAAGCGGGTGGTGAAAGTGAGTGAGCTTGGTGAAGAGGCCTGCGTGACGAGATACCGGGAGAGACTGGGTGAATAATGGCTAATGGTGAGAGTAAATGAAGCCTGGGGAATGGGCGAGAAATGGGAGGCATTCGGGGAATCAGTGCTGGCATGTGCGACACAAGTGCTCGGCCGGCACGCGGGAGAAGGTGGGGCCAGCTGAGACAGGGTAGTGAGTGGTGGATGAGGAAGTACAGGAAGTACAGAAGTTAGTGAAGGGAGAGAGAGAGAGAGAGAGAGAGAGAGAGAGAGAGAGAGAGAGAGAGAGAGAGAGAGAGAGAGAGAGAGAGAGAGAGATTGTACGAGCGTTACTGGAAGGAAGAAGGGCAGGAGTCTATTCTGAAACTCTTACTCTCAGATTGGATCAGGGGTTGACCTCAGAGGGAATAAGGGTGTCCTATGGAAGGTAGAGATGCCTTCGGAGAGCCAACGGATGACCATGGAAGGCCGAGGAGTGACCTTCGGAAGTCAAGGGGTGAAGACGAAGGTCACGGGGAGTTCAGTAGATGGATCTAAGGAGGTCAAGCGTTGAATCTAGGGAGGTCAAGTGTTAAATCTAAGGAGGTCAAGAGATGGACATCCAAGAGTACAAAGAGTGGATCCAAAGAGGCCATGATGGGATTGGCCTTGGAATACCATGGGGGGTGAACGTTGGAGTGATCTGGGGTAACTCTGGGGAATAGGGAATGACCACTCCCATGGGGAAGGGAGGGAATACTCGAGAGGGAGGGAGGGACGGGGGAAGATGACCCACGAAGAAGAGGAGGTGGAGGAGGAGGAGGAGGAGGAGGTGGAGGAGAAGGGAGGTGGCGATCGAGGAGGGAGGAATGAGGTAGCTAACCCTTGGGCTGAAGAAGGGAGTAACGAGGGAAAGAGAGATTGACTACAGAAGGTGTAGCGAGTGACTCTTAGAGGAGGGAAAGAGGTTACTCATCTCGACAACTGAGAGGACCTTGAGGGATGAGGGTGACTTGCCAGAGGAAAGGGAGTGATTATAGAACACCAATGAAGGAAGAGTGTGGCCCTGGGTGCAAGACCTGATGTTCTGGGGGAGGAGAGACAGAATCTGATATCACGGGAGAGTGTGACTTCAGAAGGCGTGGCGTGAGATAATGGAGTACAGGGAAACGAATTCAGGGGGTAAAGAGGGACCTCTGTGGGGGAGATGGGGGCAGTCGTCTCTTAAGGGTAAGAAGCGATCCTATAACTTAAGGAAGAGCATGGGAATGATTCTGAAGGAAGTCACCTTCGTAGGGAAATGGATATATTCTCTGGGGGTAGAATAACGTCCCTGGGGGCAAGGATGTTACCTCAAGAGGTGCAAGACGAACTGGAAATGGTCATTTACCTTGGAAGAAAAGCCCACTGGGGTGTTTGAGAGCAGCCTTGGCCAGGGTGAGCCACAGGGCGGTGTCAGCACCTTCAGTAGCAGACCTCAGGTTGTCCTTCATCTGGGGAGGGACAACACCCTGGTGTTACTATGATAACAGAAAGTAAATCAACATTCAGTGGTGAGAATCTTCAAATGAGATTTGACTATATTTTCCTCTCAACTTCTTTTTCCTTACTCTTAAATGGAGGCATCTAAACTCTCACCTACATTCCAAGCATAGGAAAGATGTACAATGCCCCTCCTTTTTTTTCCTTACAAATCTACTTACCTACTTTTACCACCTACTTATCAACCACACACTGTTAAATACTTAAAGACTCGAAACACTTAATCAAGTAATATCACACGACTCAACTCTCCAACAGGAGATTCAACTACTTTTAAACCTCAATGTCAACTTTTTCAGGATCGAACTTGATGGACATTATCCTCACCGATTCGTATCCCTGTGGCATAGAGTTCCTCACGGCAGGAGTGTCGGTCCAGCCAGGGTGCATGGCGGAGAAGTGAACCTTATCGTACCTCTGTGCAAACCACAACGCCATAACAACCTGGTGGAACAAGAGGTAAAGGTGACGAGGACGACACAGCTGATAATGAGTGATATCATGACTATAAATTTGTATTTACATCCCAACCCAGTCTAGGCCCTTGGGGTATATCTATCTATCTATCTATCTATCTATCTATCTATCTATCTATCTATCTATCTATAAATATATATATATATATATATATATATATATATATATATATATATATATATATATATATCCAAAGGTGACTTTATATTAAGGGTGTTTATATATGTACGAACAGCTGACTTGCCTCGTATACTTTTCTATTAACAAGACCATATTCCAACTAGCCACATTTCTGAATGTTCTTAGCCTCTTTAAAATGCTTGGCACTATCTACAGATATATGCAGGTGCAATTCAGGTCCATTAGGTTAATCAGTTACATAGATAGATAAGATAAAACTCTCGTTCAAGTATACTGGGCCTTAGGATTGAAGTGCTCTGTCAGGCCATGAGATAGCATGCAACTCTCCCATATGTTTTGTCTCTATCTTCCTATCAGTTAGGTAACTTCTGATTCATTCCAGATGCTCTCTCTCTCTCTCTCTCTCTCTCTCTCTCTCTCTCTCTCTCTCTCTCTCTCTCTCTCTCTCTCTCCAATTTAAATGTGGGCTTAATTAATATTCAAATGTATATATCATCTTCTCTATCACCTCAAAAGCTTCTTTTACTTTTTCTTCACTCCTAGTAACTACAATATTTTCTGTGCCCCTTTTCTCAACTTCAAAGAACTGTACCCTCCCTATACCCATTTTCCCTTCTACACAATCCACCATAAGCCATTCCTCACTCACTCATTCGTGTTTTACTCTCCCTAAGATATTTGTCTGAATTTCATTACCACGATCCCCCCTCGGTTCCAATGTCACCTCTCCCTTGAGCCATATATATATATATATATATATATATATATATATATATATATATATATATATATATATATATATATATATATATATTGTCTTGGAAAATCGCATGTTTACCAAATAGCATCCTAGCTACGTCTCTTCGTTGTACATCAACTGACTAGCCAGTCCAGTAGCGTAACTCCTTCCCTCAACACCATTCACCCACAGTACCCTCATCCCTCCCTCAACATTCACCCACAGTACCCTCATCCCTCCCTCAACATTCACCCACAGTACCCTCATCATTCAACTCACATCATGCCACCGCCTATTGTCAGCTCCTAGTAATATGTCTTTCAACTTCCCTCACAGTTTTATCACCGTGTCTGGGTGCTGACCCTAATCGGGCGACTTTCTTTCCACCTCTGTGTTTTCAGCTTCGTCCCAATCAAGCGATTTTTGTCTCATGATTTCTTACCATCTGGCTCACAGCTGGTGTGTTTGTTTTTTTATGTAAATGAATTATTCCTCCAGTGACCAATTTCTGTTACGTTCTCATACGAGTGTGATTCGTTTATAAGTGGGATGTGTCTCGTTTCTAAATTGTCTCTACTTCAACTTTTGAGTTCTTACGTTACTTTTCCTTTTTTCTGAGCTTTGAATTACCACTGTTAAGCAACATTTTCTCTTCTATCTCTCCTTTTTCTTCCTTTTCTTCTCCCTCACTTAATGTCTTTTGATTAAGCTTCCCCTGGTCTTCATATATCACCCCTCTGGTTGTCACCCTCATACTTTTACACTACAGTTAAGTAGGGAGCTCAAGACTGATAATTTCCCCTAAGTCTCTTTTCTCCTAACATGGGTCAGTCTATGACTACTACACTCCCCTCCCCTGGGAATTAGCTCCATCACCTCACACACACACACACAGTCTTTGAGGCCTGACCTTAAGAACATCTTCGGACAAATCTATTTCCTTTGCAGTAAGGTGGCCATACATATGTATATATACTGGTGATGCGGGCTTTAAGTGCCATATATACGATGCAAATATATATATTACTAAGCGTCTATGTATGTGTGTATATAAACCTGCATCTGTGTGCACTCGTTTATCCATCTATATACATCCTCATAGTGCAATTAAACCTGGATATCACTTACATTCTCATTGTACAATATAACCAGGACATTATTCAACATTCCAACTACCTCACACTTCCCCCAAAGACCCATTTACCAAGCTAGTAATGATGCCTCACACCACAACACCACGGGCCATCATCTTCTTACACGTCTATCCTGAAGAAGGAGGAGGAGGAGGGAAAACAATCAGATGTATTTACCTGTTGTCTCTTAGTCTGGGCGTAGACAAGTTTGCCGTCGAAGGGCTCCATCTGTTCGTGCATGAGGTCGAGCGGGTCAAGCCTGACCAAGAGCAACCCAGCTGAACTGACCATGATCACACGAGCATCCTCGTACCTGCGAACCATCCAGACCAGTGAGTCACACAGGGACCTCAACTACACGTCGTAAGCCACACCATAAAGGAGTGCAATGCCAATTATACTCACTGGCTGAATGAAGTTTTTTTTTTCCTTGGCTTCGGAATTTAGGTTAGGTCTGAGACTCACTCCTATGCCAGAAGAAGATTCTGAATTTTCTACTTCGAAGCGGGACACATTGAATCCTAGCTCCATCAAGCAATGAAATCACGTTAATTGACCTCTCTCTCTCTCTCTCTCTCTCTCTCTCTCTCTCTCTCTATATATATATATATATATATATATATATATATATATATATATATATATATATATATTGGTGAGTCACACAGGGACCTCAACTACACGTCGTAAGCCACACCATAAAGGAGTGCAATGCCAATTATACTCACTGGCTGAATGAAGTTTTTTTTTTCCTTGGCTTCGGAATTTAGGTTAGGTCTGAGACTCACTCCTATGCCAGAAGAAGATTCTGAATTTTCTACTTCGAAGCGGGACACATTGAATCCTAGCTCCATCAAGCAATGAAATCACGTTAATTGACCTCTCTCTCTCTCTCTCTCTCTCTCTCTCTCTCTCTCTCTCTCTCTCTCTATATATATATATATATATATATATATATATATATATATTGGAAATGATCACAATTTTGCGCGTGATCAAGATATTCCTATGAGTCCACGGGGAAAATGAAACACGATAAGTTCCCAAGTGCACTTTCGTGTAATAATCACATCATCAGGGGAGGCACAAGAGAGAAGTATAACAGTCAGTTGATATACATCGAAGAGACGAAGCTAGGACGCCATTTGGTAAACATTCGTCCTAGCTTCGTCTCTTCGATGTCTATCAGCTGACTTATATTTCTCTCTTGTGTCTCCCCTGATGATGCGATTATTACTCGAAAGTGCACTTGGGAACTTATCGTGTTTCATTTTCCCCGTGGACTCATAGGAATATATATATATATATATATATATATATATATATATATATATATATATA
The DNA here is from genome assembly GCF_036320965.1 of Panulirus ornatus. Lineage (NCBI taxonomy): Eukaryota > Metazoa > Arthropoda > Malacostraca > Decapoda > Palinuridae > Panulirus > Panulirus ornatus. The sequence goes on from NC_092225.1 coordinate 93,922,371, forward strand.
TATATATATATAATCAAACATATCTGTTTCTATTTAGAAAGAAAATGGGAGGCGGGTCACCTTTGCATGATGGGGAGGAGGGTGAGGGTGATGATGTAGGCTGCCAGGGTGTTGGTGGCGAAGGTAGCTTCGATCCCATCCTCGTCGTAGGCTCGCTCGCTCACCACGGTGCACGCGTTGTTGACCAGGACGTGCACGTACTCCTGCTGCGAGGCGAACTTGTGGGCCCAGGTGGCTACCTCCCGGGGCTTGGAGAGGTCCACGACGTGCAGGAAGACCTTCTGCAGGAGGGAGGGAGAGACACACGGTGGATTATGTTACTCCTCCTGAAGTTAAGAGGACAAGATCAATGGTGGATTATGTTACTCTTGAAGTTAAGAGGACAGGATCAATGGTGGATTATGTTACATCTGAAGTTAAGAGGACAAGATCAATGGTGGATTATGTTACTCTTGAAGTTAAGAGGACAGGATCAATGGTGGATTATGTTACATATGAAGTTAAGAGGACAGGATCAATGGTGGATTATGTTACCCCTGAAGTTGATTAAGACGAGACTAATCTAGCTTCGCTTAATTCCTGAAGGACCCATTTTGGAATAAGCATAACCTGGTACATTTCAAAAGACAGGTTATTCTTTTATATATTTATATTTTTTTCCACTTCCATCAAAATTCGTCAAATACTTTTCCCTCTCGTCAATTCATTTTCCCCCCATTTCATTAACCTCTCTCCATTTCAGTTCACACCCGGCCTTGACGTGGGCATCTGTTCGTGACTGGAGCCTCCAACGTCAACAGAAAGGTAGTTAGGTAGTTGAGACAGTTAGGGACGTAAGGACAGGTAAGTAGAGGCAGTAGGAATATCACCATCTCACAGTGATGGAGTTGAGGCATTAACAACTAGACTGCCCTTTCTCAGGATGTGATGAGGTGATACAAGACAGGTCAGTGACCAGACTGGTGAGGTAACTGGCACTAGTCATACCACTGGTAAGGTAAATGACACTAGTGATACCACTGGGAACAAGGGGACGAGAGGAAGGGAACACACTAGCAGAGTCACTAAGAACAAGGAATAAGAGGAAAGGAACACCCTGGAAGTCACTTAAGAACAAGGAACAAGAGGAAAGGAACACCCTGGAAGTCACTTAAGAACATGGAACAAGAGGAAAGGAACACACTGGAAGTCATTTAAGAACAAGGAACAAGAGGAAAGGAACACACTGGAAGTCACTTAAGAACAAGGAACAAGAGGAAAGGAACACACTGGAAGTCACTTAAGAACAAGGAACAAGAGGAAAGGAACACACTGGAAGTCATTTAAGAACAAGGAACAAGAGGAAAGGAACACACTGGAAGTCACTTAAGAACAAGGAACATGAGGAAAGGAACACACTGGAAGTCACCTAAGAACAAGGAACAAGAGGAAAGGAACACACTGGAAGTCACTTAAGAACAAGGAACAAGAGGAAAGGAACACACTGGAAGTCACTTAAGAACAAGGAACAAGAGGAAAGGAACACACTGGAAGTCACTTAAGAACAAGGAACAAGAGGAAAGGAACACACTGGAAGTCACCTAAGAACAAGGAACAAGAGGAAAGGAACACACTGGAAGTCACTTAAGAAAAGAAAACAAGAGGAAAGGAACACACTGGAAGTCACTTAAGAACAAGGAACAAGAGGAAAGGAACACCCTGGAAGTCACTTAAGAACAAGGAACAAGAGGAAAGGAACACACTGGAAGTCACTTAAGAACAAGGAACAAGAGGAAAGGAACACACTGGAAGTCACCTAAGAACAAGGAACATGAGGAAAGGAACACACTGGAAGTCACCTAAGAACAAGGAACATGAGGAAAGGAACACACTGGAAGTCACTTAAGAACAAGGAACAAGAGGAAAGGAACACACTGGAAGTCACTTAAGAACAAGAAAACAAGAGGAAAGGAACACACTGGAAGTCACTTAAGAACAAGGAACAAGAGGAAAGGAACAGTAAGAAATGTTATAACAGAAGTCAAGTAGCAGTAACACAACCACTTGGGATAATAGAAGATAACGTATGATAACACCAGAGAACGCCCTCTGATAACGTATGATAACACCAGAGAACGCCCTCTGATAACGTATGATAACACCAGAGAACGCCCTCTGATAACGTATGATAACACCAGAGAACGCCCTCTGATAACGTATGATAACACCAGAGAACGCCCTCTGATACCGTATGATAACACCAGAGAACGCCCTCTGATACCGTATGATAACACCAGAGAACGCCCTCTGATAACGTATGATAACACCAGAGAACGCCCTCTGATAACGTATGATAACACCAGAGAACGCCCTCTGATAACGTATGATAACACCAGAGAACGCCCTCTGATAACGTATGATAAGTACGAAGCAAGGACTTAACCCCCCCCACCCACCCACTCATACCCACTGGGGAACATCATGGATGCAGTACCACTGAAAAAGCCACTGGGAATGATAAAGTAAAACGATTGATAAAGATAAACAAAGGACTTGGGTAGCGACGGCAGAGGGACTACTTAAGAGACAAGTCGTAAAGTAGTGTCGTAAAACGCGCGCACTACTAATAAAACTACAACCATTTAAGTAAAGCTAAGGGGGGGGGGGGGGAGCAAGGAGCACTTAAATAGAAGAACACAAGTTGCGAAGGATGAAAAAAAGGAAAGAAACAGAAAGAAAGAAAGAAGGAAGGAGGCAATCTTCATTACGTCACCGAGATAGAATAATGATTGCGCCGAGAGAGAGAGAGAGAGAGAGAGAGAGAGAGAGAGAGAGAGAGAGAGAGAGAGAGAGAGAGAGAGAGAGAGAGAGAGAGTCTTACATCGTTGCCAGTCGAGGCGATGATGTCAGATCGAGCAGCCTTCCCTGCGTCCTGGTTGCGACACACCATGTGCACGTAAGCGCCGCGCTTGGCCACCTCGGAGGCGATCTCGAAGCCGATGCCGCTGGAGCAGCCTGCAAACATAAGTGAAGTGACTGGTCAAGGTGGCGATGGTGAGGCGGGAGGGAAGGAGATGGTGAGGTGAAGCGGGAAGGATGATGGTGAGGTGAAGCGGGAAGGAGGATGGTGAGATGAGGCGGGAGGATGGTGAGGCAGGTGTGTGTGTGTGTGTGTGTGTGTGTGTGTGTGTGTGTGTGTGTGTTTCTGGTGAGGGAAGATAGTGAAGGGAGGGCTGGCATATTGTGGTGAGGGGTGGCATATTGTGGTGAAGGGTGGCATATTGTGGTGAGGGGTGGCATATTGTGGTGAGGGGTGGCATATTGTGGTGAGGGCTGGCATATTGTGGTGAGGGGTGGCATATTGTGGTGAGGGGTGGCATATTGTGGTGAGGGGTGGCATATTGTGGTGAGGGGTGGCATATTGTGGTGAGGGGTGGCATATTGTTGTGAGGGGTGGCATATTGTGGTGAAGGGTGGCATATTGTGGTGAGGGGTGGCATATTGTGGTGAGGGGTGGCATATTGTGGTGAGGGGTGGCATATTGTGGTGAGGGATGGCATATTGTGGTGAGGGGTGGCATATTGTGGTGAGGGGTGGCATACTGTGGTGAGGGGTGGCATATTGTGGTGAAGGGTGGCATATTGTGGTGAGGGGTGGCATATTGTGGTGAGGGGTGGCATATTGTGGTGAGAGGTGGCATATTGTGGTGAAGGGTGGCATATTGTGGTGAGGGGTGGCATATTGTGGTGAGGGGTGGCATATTGTGGTGAGGGGTGGCATATTGTGGTGAAGGGTGGCATATTGTGGTGAGGGGTGGCATATTGTGGTGAAGGGTGGCATATTGTGGTGAGAGGGTGGCATATTGTGGTGAGGGGTGGCATGTAGTGGTGAGGGGTGGCATATTGTAGTGAGGGATGGCATATTGTGGTGAGGGGTGGCATATTGTGGTGAGGGGTGGCATATTGTGGTGAAGGGTGGCATATTGTGGTTGAGGGGTGACATATTGTGGTGAGGGGTGGCATATTGTGGTGAGGGGTGGCATATTGTGGTGAAGGGTGGCATATTGTGGTGAGGGGTGGCATATTGTGGTGAGGGGTGGCATATTGTGGTGAGGGATGGCATATTGTGGTGAGGGGTGGCATATTGTGGTGAGGGGTGGCATACTGTGGTGAGGGGTGGCATATTGTGGTGAGGGGTGGCATATTGTGGTGAGGGGTGGCATATTGTGGTGAGGGGTGGCATATTGTGGTGAGGGGTGGCATATTGTGGTGAGAGGTGGCATATTGTGGTGAAGGGTGGCATATTGTGGTGAGGGGTGGCATATTGTGGTGAGGGGTGACATATTGTGGTGAGGGGTGGCATATTGTGGTGAGGGGTGGCATATTGTGGTTGAGGGGTGACATATTGTGGTGAGGGGTGGCATATTGTGGTGAGGGGTGGCATATTGTGGTGAGGGGTGGCATATTGTGGTGAGGGGTGGCATATTGTGGTTGAGGGGTGACATATTGTGGTGAGGGGTGGCATATTGTGGTGAGGGGTGGCATATTGTGGTGAGGGGTGGCATGTAATGGTGAGGTCATGTATCATAATACGTAGACATACAACAACAGGTCATTATAACTACCAGTAACAACCAC